>NW_026585691.1:2863751-2934651 GCF_907164565.1 Psammomys obesus | reverse complement strand
ACACACACACACACACACACACACACACACACACACACACACACACATACACACACGCACCAGTTTAATATAAGTTAAAGATCACCCTCAGCTGCAAAGTGAGTTTGAGGCCAGTCTAGTCACATGAAACCCTGTCTCCAAAACAAATGTGCTGCCTTTTACCATACTCCACCCTGCTTGAAGCCTCAGCTTCCTCCTTTACTTGAGGCCTCTGTCCAACGCCCCACCCAAGGCCAGCCTCATTCTCCTCCCAGGAGGCCTCTCTGCAGGTTCTGTCTTTCCTGGGCTATCCTTGGGCCTCTTAGGCCCCGCCCACCCAGTGCAGTGCACGATGCTTCATTCTATATTTGTGTCCACTCACTTTTGGCACCAAGTGGGAGGTTAGTCGGTCACCACCGCACCCCCCCCCCAACACCCACAGGGGAGGCATGGGAGCACAGGAAACACATGCGGTGTTCATAAAGCAAATCAAGAACTACCTTCAAGGAACTCAGCCTACTGGAGGAGACAGACCAGACGTGGAAGACTATGCCAGTGCTGGGCAAATCAAAGCAGGATTTACCGGGAACAGGTGCCAGACAGAGGCTCTAGGCCATGGGAACCTTGGGAGGATCCGGGAGAGAGCAGGTCAGGTTTCCGCTAACCTTCAGAGCAGGCAGGAGCACAGACTGTCTAGCCCTGTGGTTTGCAAACTCCTGGAGCTCTTGGTCTGTTTGTCCCAGCACAGGAAGCTTCAGCAACAAACAGCTAAGAGCAGGCTGCCTGGAGCTGAAGGCCTATGGCTGCCGGAGCACAAAGCCCAGTGCTCCCGAGACAGGAGCTGCTGTGACACCCACACTCTGCTCTGAGCACATTTTGAAAGCCCCAACCCCTTGCACAACTGAGGAAATGGAGGCCCTGGCAGAGCTGATGGTTTGTCAGAGTCCCAGAATGAGGCTCTGCGTCACCTAAGCTCTCAGGGCCTCTTGGTCCCTCTGATCGGCTGCAGGAAAGGCAGGAGAAGATCTGAGCTGGCATGACAGTGGACAGGGACTCAAGAGAAACTGTCACCTCCAGAGAGAGAGGGAGGTGGACAGGGACAGGAGGATCCTGGCCAACCTGGTTGTCTCAAAAGTGCTTTGATTATTGTTACTGTGTGTGTACGGTGTGTGCTGGAGGGGGAAACAGCACGTGTGTGCCATGTATGGACACCTCCTCAGAGGGCAACTTCTGAGTCAATTCTCCTTCCACCTTTACTAGCCCAGGTCCTCAGGCTTTCTCCTCGGCTTCAACAAGTTGCTGCCCCTCCAGGTGATTCTAACATGCAGCTGAATGTGCAAATCACAAGCTCACTAGTAAGCCAACTACCGGTATGCCACACCAAACTACTCATCAGGGCCACCTGCAGGCCAGAAGAAGCCCTCAGGACCCAGAGACACTGATGGGCCCTTGGGGACCAGGCCTGGAAATCTGCATTTGGAGATTCTACTGCTTGATCAGCTCATGGGTCTATGGGACTATAGAAGCAATCAGGCTTGCCTCCGGCTCAGGGTAAATAAGGATGTCACCTTCAGACCCCAAGATGAATTCCCAGAAGTCACTGATTCCAAACATATGTTCCTCAAAGGGAGCCTGGTATGTCTAGTGCCCCTAGCAGATCTGCACTTGGCCCTTGAACCACCTCGTGCCACTCAGACCTGTCCTGTTGGCTGCAGTGGGCACATCAAGCTGGGGAAGGCAGAAAGGGAGGGATCGAAGGGGGGAGAAAGGAAGGAGCAAGTAATGTCCAAAGCCTTTCTTCCATATTTCTGTAGGTGTTCTGTCTCTATAACCCAATGTCCTCTCTTGTGGATCATCTGTCATTTTATCTAGGCCAAAAGGGACTCACTTACAAAAATGTTCTTCAAGGGGGGAGTGATCCGAACCCAGAGGAGCTGAGGAAGTACTGACTGCCATGGAGAAGATTTCCACCACCAAGAACCCTGATGCTTAGGAGATAGTGCAAAGCAGAGACGGCACACTGGGGAGGGATGGGTACTGGCAGTGGCTGGCAGTGACCTCCCGCCCCTGCTCACGGGCCTTCCATATTCCCCTTTTGTCTACTGGGTCTTTTATCAAAGCTTTGATCTATCTAGGCTTCAAGGTACCTCGAAGGGGCCCCCAATTTCCTTTCTAATCTTCAGTCCCACGAGCCTGCTTCTCACCCCTCTGGCAGACAGACTGGTTAGGCAGCACCTCCCAAATACATGTCGCTGTAGCGGCAGCCCCGGAAACCACCTCAGTGTGAGGAGCTCCCACGGAACCTTTGTGGTAGGCTGACAGCGGATAGAATTTCTCTGTCCCCCTCCCACCCACCCAATCATGTAGAGTCTACCCTTTAAATCTGGACTGATCTATGCCATTCTTTGACCAATATAAGGAGACAAAATTTGAAGGCTGGGCCCAGGTGACCTTGAAGCTTTTTGCTCTTATGCTCTTGGAACCAACTAGGTTTTCTGAAGAAATGTGGCCTAGTCGGGGAGCATCAAATCATTGGACTGAGGCAGCCCTCCTGGCTGAATCAGCATCTATCACGCAGAAGAAAGACTGTCTAAAAATGTGATAGTAGGGCTGGAGAGATGGCTCAGGGGTTAAGAGCACTGGCTGCCCAATTCCCAGCAACCACATGGTGGCTCACAACCATCTCTAGTGAGATCTGGTGCCCTCTTCTGGCGGCAGGCAGAGCACTGTATAAATAATAAATCTTTAAAAAAAATGTGATAGCATCTGAGGAAGACACCTGAGGCGGACCTATGGCCTTCACACATATTTGCATACACACTCACACCAGCACACATGAGCAAGTATACACATACACATAGCTCTCAGTAGAGACTGTCCTATTGGACAGTTCTAGACTGCCTAAAGCTTTGGCATCTGGTATTCAGGGCATGGACTAGGATAGGGGTTTGAATATGGAGATCTCCAATGGCCACAGGGGTTCCTGTGGACATTCTGTAGAGGAGATAGCGGTAGGCCTAGAAATTCAATCCTAACTTGGTAATTTGTGCCAAGTTGAGGTTCTGCCTCTAAAGAGGTGGAAGCAAGGGCTGGGCCTCTAGGTCAGTGGTAGAGAGCTTGCCCTGTGTTGTGCAAGGTCCTTTGTTGATCCCCAGAACTGCAAGAGAGGAAACAGAAGATGGGGTGGGGAGAGAGCACGACCTTTTCAAGTTAAAGGTAAAGAGCCATTTGACCTTACCTGGCTCCAGGGTGCCTCAGCCCTGGCCCCACTCACCTGACTCAGACTCTGCCTTCCTGTCTTCTGCAGAGCCACAATGGCCCTTCCCAGGGGATAGCCCAAGGCGACCACTGGCCCGATGAGGTCTTGCTCCTCTTTGGTCAGGGCAGACAGCAGGTCATTTGCTGGATCAGGGTGCACTCCACAGGAGATGAGGGGCTGGGGTGTCTCCCTAAGAGGTGGCAGGCAGGTGTACCGGCTGAGGGACTGAAATACAGACAGGATGCAACCACAGGGAGTCACAGTCAGCTGGCTGGACATCTTAAGAGGTGGCTTTGTGTCCCACTTTCTACACACTGTGGAGAGCTATGGGCCTGCAGGCCCCAGCTCCTCATTTCTATTCACTTTGCCCAGATGTCAACAGAGACCATCTAGAACTACCTCATCAGGCTGTTAAGAGGCATAAATCAGAGCATGAGCAAAATGATTACTTAGCAGAGGGCCTGGCATGCAGAAGCTGTCAGCAAAAGCTAAGATTTCACTTACCACTTGCAACACTGCAAATGAAATATGACAGGTAGCCCAGGTGTAACGGTGCATGCCTGTAATCGTGGCTACTTGGGAGCTGAGGCAGGAGGATTGCTCGACCCCAGGAATTCAAGTGAGTCTGACCATCATAGTAAGAGGTCAGGTCAGGAAGAAAACCCAAAAGATGGTGTATAGCTCAGCTGGTAGCTAGAATGCCTAGAATGTCCTAGGTCCTGGGTTCAGTCCTTAGCGTCTCATACACAGGGCTTGGTGGTGTGTCCCTGTAACCCCAGATGCAAGAAGATAAAAAGTTCAAGGTTATCCTCAGTTACCACTACATAGCAAGTCTGAGGCCAACTAGGCTACATGAGATCCTGTCTCAGAGAGAGAGAGAGAGAGACAAACAGACAGAAAGAGACAGAGACAGACAGACTATCACCCTATTATTTCAGGTCAGGTTCAGAGAAGTCAGTGGCCCAACATACAGTACACATTTGAGATATGGACCCTGCCTTGAGGCTGCCGGCGCCACAGCCTAGTGAGAGGGAGCATCTGCCCAGCCACACTCTCCTGCAGCTGAGCCCGGCGCAGCAGGGCAGAACTCAGCCTGAAGACATTCCTGTGTGTGGCTGGCATCACGAGGAAGGACTTCTCAGCTAGGAATCAAACCAGCAGGGCACTGTTGGCACACCATCAGACCTCTCCCCACCCATGAGGGAAACCCAGGTGCTGCCTTGCTCTTGGGGCCTTGGTGTGTGTATGGGACATGTGAATTCCCGCCCGCCTCCACCTTCTCAGGGCCTTCTCTCCCATGGTTCCTCCTTTTACAAGTTGGGGAACAGACAGGTTTGAGCAGTGGTATTACTCTGTCTTTGAAAAAGACTCTTAGCTACTGTCTGCCTGGGCTTCCTTGTGGCTCATCCAGCCCCCACAGGTTATTGCTCAAGTTGATTTTCTTTAGACTGTGGCTTGTTTCGTAACTATGTAGCACAGAGTAGTATTAAAGTTGCCATGGAGCTAAGGCTGGCTTCCCACTGGCAATCCTGCTTCAGTCTCCCGAGATGCTGAGATTTCAAGTGTGTGCCACTATCTTCTGCCAATTAAATTGATCTTGACCGGGGAGGGACCATTTTGCCATCACCATCTGGTATCAGTCCAGCTCCCAACGCCCCTGTTCTGTCGCGCTGGCAGCGCGGGCCAGCGGCTCAGCCAGAGTTCCAGACCCCGCTGTTTAGATTTAATTTCTCCTCAGCCTTAGTCTGTCTCACCGCAGTGGGACTGTGTCCCATCTGACTGTGGGACGCAAGGCTGTGCCCAGTGCCATATTCTGCCACCAGTCTGGATCTCCCTCAGTCTTCCCCCGATCCAAGGGCTGGCAGACTTTGAACCTTACTCATTGGTGGGGGTGGGGCGGGAGAGTGGGTGTCCCTCAAGAGAAAAAAGATAGAAATACAAAACTGGGCACTCCTGGGCTGCCCGACGCCTGTTTCTCTGACTGTAGGCTCGCTTCTGCTTGGGGACTTGGCACGCACCCCTACAGCCTGGTCTCCCCAGCTGCGCCAGTCCTGCCTGTGCAAAGCTGATCCCACAGCCAAGCCTGGCCTCCCCCCACAGCCTCTTGACCAAGTCTCTTTGTCCTGTGGGTGTCTGGTGGGAAGCAACTGAATCCTTGATTGCGCCACTAGCTTCTCGGCAGGGAACCCCCAGATCTGACTGTGTAACAGGTATTCACCGGGCTCCCCCTGTCGGTAGGGTCTGCTGCTGGTGCCCAGGAAACAACAACAATGTTAGCCGACCCCACCCCCGAAAGAACTAATGTTTCTCTGAAAGCGACAGATGGGGCGAGGAACTCTTAGTCACTGTGACACCCCCCTCCCCCTACGTGGGAAATGGAGAGAAAGAGAGCCGCTGGGCGAAAGGAAGGGCAGGACCACAGGGCCGGGTGGGACCGCCGAGTGCAGGGAGGAAAGAACCCAGGCATCCTCAACCTGGAGGCTTGGACTTGGGGCTGTGGCCGGGGAGGAGGGCTCTTACAGCGACCATGGGCTTGTGGCTCCTCAGCGGAGGCATGGCGCCGGCGGTGGAGGGTCGTGGGGGCAGCTCGGGGACGTCGGGGGGCTGCGGCGCTGGGCCAGGGGCCGGCGCCAGGCTGGCGTGCAGGCTCAGCGCGCGGTGGTCACGGAAGCGGTGCAGCAGCGCTCGCGGACAAGCGGCCAGCTTGCTCTCCGAGAGCCGCCGCCCGGCGCCAGCCAGCCCAGACCGCATGTGTCGGAGCACGTCCAGGGAGCAGCGGCGGTGGCTTGTGGGGGAGCCGAGCGGAGCGTTGCTGGAGTCCACCTCCTCCTCGCTGGCGCTGGTGGAGGAAGCACCTGCCTCGTGCCCCTTCTCACCTATTTCTTCTTCCTCCTCCTGGGGAGGTGCTTGGAGTCCAACCTCTGGGTCTCTGACTTCAGCAGGTGTAGGTCCCAGATTGTAGTTTGGATTGACCAGTAACAACCAGGCCGGAGGGGCTGATGCAATCCCCCCGTCACTGCCCTGGTGGGGGAAAGGTCCTCGGAGGGCTGCTTCCACCCAGAAGAGAGCCTTCCTTTCCAGGCTGAAGTCATACTGCAGAGAGATACACCGTGTAAGCCAGCTGTGGCAAGCCACGGCCTGTGGGGCCACAGCCCTCGTGCTGGCTTGGGGCCCTGTTCAGTCAAACTTTACAGCTGGGGAAAGGTCCTGGCTCTAAGCTCTGGGTATCCCCACAGCCCACTCCCATCCAGCCCCAACATTACACAAACTGGACGTGGGTCTGGCTGTGCACACCTGTGAGCTCAGCCCTGAGAGGCAGAGGCAAGAAAATAGCAAGTTCAAGGTCCTTCTGGGCCGGGTAGTGCATTTAAGACAATCCTGGGCTACCAGAAAACATGTCTCAAAATTAACGTGTTTGTGGCAAAGCAGCTTTCACCTGGGTTCACCTGGGCCTGGCACGGCTGGCCACAGGGCTGTCAGCCTGAGAAGCAGGTCTGGCACATAAGCCTCCTCAGCCAGCGGTATTACCTGTCCCCACTCCCTTGGCGGATACCACGATTATTCCAGGGCCCAGGGAATGTAACAATCTAGTCTGCCTTGAGCGCTGCTTGGTGGAGTCAGCTGAATCCTGTTTCCAGATTAGAGATAAGGAAGGCTCAGACTTGCCGTCTCAGGGGGCCGAGCTGTGTCTCTGCCTCTCTGACTGCAGAGCTTCCTCCACTGCACATCAGGCCACTCAAGAGCAGGACAGGGCCAGGTGTGATGATCCCAGTGTCACAGTCCCTACCTGCTGCAGGCCATGGCTGGCATTCCCTGCCCTCCATCTAGGGGTGGAACTTTTCTCCCAGGGGCCTTCACTATATAACCCAGACATCTTGGTTCTGCTGACCCTTTTCTCCTTCTTACCCTTTTTCCCTTTCCTGCTCTCTCTCTCCTTCTCTTCTCCCCCCAAAGCGTATTCTCTCTTCCCCTCCCCTCCCTTTCTGCTCCTAACAAACTTGTATTTATATAATGTAGCTTCGTCTCACCATTAGTTTATTCCACTTTATTTAATCAATCAACTAGCACCCGGGAGATAGAGGCAGGGAGATCTCTCTGAGTTCTAGGCCAGCCTGAGTTCTGTGCCAGCAAGGGTACATCACAGTGAAAACCCTTACTGTGAAAAACAAGAAAAAGGGGTGGGGTGGGGCTGGAGAGATGGCTCACCAGTTAAGAGCACTTACTGCTTTTCCAGAGGATCTGGGTTCAATTCCCAGCACCCACATGGTAGCTCACAACTGTCTATAATTCCAGTTTCATAGGATCTGACACTCTCACACAGACATATATGTGCATGAAATAAAAATAAATAAATAAATGAATTTACAAGAAAAAGAAAGCAGACTACAAATTTGCATTCCCACCAGCAATGAAGGAGGGTTCCCCCTTCTCCACATCCTCACCAGAATGTGCTGTCACTTGAGTTTTTGATCTTAGCCATTCTGACAGGTGTAAGATGGAATCTCAAAGTCATTTTTGAGATTCTCAAAGTGGAATCTCAAAGTGATTTGCATTTTCCTGATAACTAATGGTGTTGAGCGTTTCTTTAAGTTCCTCTCAGCCATTTGAGATTCCTCTGTTGAGAATCTGTTTAGCTCTGTACCTCCCTTTTTAATTGGATTGTTTGGTTTACGTTTAATTTCTTGAATTCTTTATCTATTTTGGATATTAGCCCTATGTCAGGGGTCGGGTTGGTAGGGCTCTTTTCCCAGTCTGCAGGCTGCTGTTTTGTTCTGTTGACAGTGTACAGGATAGCCATACAACTCACAGACCTAAAGAAGCTAAGTAACAAGGAGGGCCGAAGGGAGATTCATGAATCTCCCGGAGAAGGGAAATGGAATAGACAAAGGAAGTTCTTGAAGAGAGGGAAGAGAATGGGGGGGAGTGCTGAGAGAAATATGGGCGGGGATCTAGTGTAGGAAGGGGGCAGGAGAACAGAGAGCTTGCAGAGAGAAGAGAAACCATGGCCTGGGGCATCTCTGAGGCAGGCTGGAGACCTATGAGAGGGCAGGCTCCTGGGAGGATATGGGGTAGCCCTAGTGGAGACCCCTGCTAGTGGGGCACACTAGAGACTGAAGAGGCCACCCTCTAACCAGACAGGACTCCTAGTAGAGGGAGGGGAACACCAACCCACCCACAAAAACTCGACCCAAAATTTACCCTGCCAACAGGGCTGAAGATAGAACAGAGATTGAGGGAACATCAGCCACACCGTGGGAGAGAGCCAACCTCTGACACTATTAATGACACTCTGTTATGGAAGCCTAGTATAGCTGTCCTCTGAGAGGCTCCACCCAGCAATGGATGGAAACAGATGCTGAAACTCACAGCCAAACACTGGGCAGAGCACAGGGAGCCCTGTGGAAGAGTGGGAGGAAAGATAGAAGGACCTGGAGGGAACAGGAGCTCCACAAGAAGACCAACATAGCCAACTAACCTGGGCCCACTGGGAATTGCAGAGACTGAAACACCAACCAAGGACCATATATGGACTGGACCTAGGCTCCTTTCATATATATAACCAATGGACAGCTTAGTCTTTATTTGGATGTCCTAGTAAGGGGATCAGGAATTGTCTCTGACAAGGACTCTCTTACATACTTTTTGATCACTTCCCCCTGGCAGGGCTGCCTTGCCAGGCCACAGATAGAGGATGCATTCTGTCCTGATACAACTTGATGTGCTGGGATGGGTAGGTGTGGGGAGAGCTCCCTTTTTCTTAGGAGTAGGGGAGGGGGAATACAGGGAAGAGGGAAGGAGGGTGGGAGCGGGAGCAGAGGAGGGAGGGGGCTATGACTGGGATATAAAGTGAATAAATAAATAAGTAGATATTAGATTGTTGGTAATAATAAAAAAGAAAGTAGATTAGATCCCATGTAATAATCTAACTTGAGAAGTGACAAATGAGGAAAAATCCTTACCTTTAAAGTTATGAAAAAAACCACACAACTTTGCTAAAAATATAAACATTTTGGCTCATTGGCCAAACGCTTGCATGGAGTGTACAAGGCCCTGGGTTCTCTCCCCAACACAGCATAAAGAAATATATCTAAAAGGCAGTTTCAGTGTTCTTCCATGGATAACTGATAAAAGTCTAGGGAAAGGAGTGTCTGGTGGCGGGAAGCAGGGGGGAGAGGTGGGTGGGCAGAAAGACACACACACTTGGGACTCACTCTCCCCTCTTGCCGACAACACTCTGCCTTGTTGATAGGCACATAACTCAGCTGCTCCAGTGCGACTGTGTGCCCAAGGCTACAAATTGTGCTTTGTTCCTCTGTAGCTCTGGGGCCTAGGGCTCTCCTGGCCAGTGTAGGCACATAGAAATGTGCAGAATTAACAGCTAGAGAGAGACTGGAGCAAGGAGAGGCATGGAGGAAAGACAGAGGAGAGGGAAAGACAACCTCATCCAGAGTCACAGCTGGAGAGGAGACTAAAAAATTAAGAGACGGCCAGTAGGGCCCAGAGTGATGAAAAGATACAAAGATCCAATAAAATATCAACACTTTTGATTACAAAACTCTACAAGATCCCAAACCTCCTATCTCCATCAGTAATACTTTATGAGTAACGAAGAAGCATCTCAAGCAATAGGAAAAGTAGTGAGCAGTGAGTAAGTGTGTCAGTGAGGGGGACACCCTAGCTCTCATGTGTTAGGTTCGACTCTTGGCTTACAAGAGATGATCTGGAACCTGCTGTTCACTGAATGAAATGAAGCATCAAAGATTCAAGTAGGTGATATGAAAGAACTGAGAGAAAACCGGAGCAAGCTTTTCTAGTCTCATTTAGAGATGCTCATTCTGTCAAATCCAGAATCCCAAAAAGGTAATTCTCTTCCTCCACCACCATCCCCTCTTACAACTCTTACACACACACACACACACACACACACACACACACACACACACACACATGCATGGATGCACTGTGCATATAGGAACATATATGAGAAAACAATCAACAGTCCAACAGGAACAAAATAAGCAACTCTGTGGAGAACCTACAGAAAGAACTTACAAATGACAAACTATGAAAAGCTACTGAACCCTATTTGGCAACTGAGAAAGGCAAAGTAAGACTTCCCTGAGATACTATTTGCCTGTCCCTTGGCCAATCAGGTTTGAAGACCGCTTTTGAACCTGAGACACTGGGGGGATAAAGGATAAATCGGTGTGAGCCAATGAGGGTAGTTGATGTAAATCCTAACAGACATCTGCATGTAGGCCACACTCCCCCATGAAAACTAGGAACAATCTAAATGTCCGGCAAGAGGGGACTAATTCAATGAAGGTTCCTACAAATAATACAAAATAGAGTGAAAGACAAAACCAAAGCTCTCTGTAGACTGGTAAGAACTTATAATACATTGAAGTGAAAGCAAGAAGAAATTTTATTTTTATTTTTTATTTTTTTGCGTATGCCCACATAAGAACTTCTGGTGACCAAACTCCTCTCCTCGACAGCATGGGCCTGCGTCAGAGAAAGAGCAGCTGCAGTGCAGGCTGCAGAGTCAGGGCTATGCACAGAGGGCAGGATCCTGGCCTCGGTGTTCTGTGCTCTCAACGCCACTGCAGCTGCAGCTGCTCCACTCGAGCCTCCCCACGTCTCTCCTTCTAGACTGCCCTCTGCCCTCTGCCCTCTGCCCCCAAGTTCCTGACCGCTTCCCCTCTCCCTCCTATGGCTTTTTTTTTTTCTTTTTTGGTATTATGTTTTCCTTGAGAGCCTTACTCGCCTCTTACCCTATCTCTCATGTGTTAGGTCCAACTCTTGGCTTACAAGAGATGATCTGGAACCTGAGACTAGCTGTTAGTCTCGCCTCGAGCAATTACAGAATAAATCTTCATTGTCTGGAGCTCAGGTTGCTCATGTACAAAATGAGTAAGAGCTGAATGATATCCTTTTTGTTGTTGGTTTCTTTTTGACATGTGCCTCCCTATGCAGCCCAGGTTCTTCCTGCCTCAGCCTCTCAACTGCTTGGATTAGACAGCATGTGCTACCATACATGGGGGGCCCAGACCAGCTTCGAAGTTCCTGGCGACTTTAATCTTTACATTCATACAGATCTGTGTCAACCCTATGACACATCAATGCTATACGACAGGCAACTCTTCCACCTGAGCTACAGCTACAGCCCCATGTTTTAGTATAAATGCAACATATCTCTCCCCTAAATCTTTTTTTCAAGATAGGGTTTCTCTGTATAGCTTTGGCTGTACTGGAACTCACAAAGATCCACCCGCCTCTGCCTCCCAGGTGCTGGTACTAAAGGCACGCACCACCACCGCCTGTCTCTCCTCTAAATCTTTAAGCAAACTTGATTCACAGAGTTAAATCATTTTTATCCTGAGCTTACCTGTAGCACCACCACAGAGCAGGAGGGAGAGGCACAAGGTCCTTTCAGGTCTCCAGCCTGTGGGCTGGGTCTGTGGACTATTATCCCCTCCTAATGTAGCCACAGAGCTACTTGACTTGGGCCCCCTCACCCGTTTTTGAGACTGGGTTTCTCTGTAGAGCTCCGGCCATCCTGGAACTAACTCTGGAAACCATGTTCCACACGCCTCTGCCTCCTGAGTGCTGGGACTAAAGGTGTGCACTCAGCCCGCTGCTTGGACTTATAACAGAGGATTCTAGAGATGGAGTCTCATCACCAAGAGGGATTCTAACAGCTGCTGGGGAAGAGGTGATGAACACGAGCATGCTGGCAGTGACAAGGAGTTCACACAGGCAGGCCCTCAGCTGACGTAGGAAAAAAAGCAACCTCATCACCCAGACACTGAGGCTTCTCTATAGTACTTATTGGTTTGTTTTCAACTTCCCTAGACAATTGAAAGCAAAGCAAGCTTGCTTTTATCATCATGAGACAGGCCCTAGGGGCTCAGCCTCAGATCCAAGGACAAAGCTAGACAGTCAGAGAGAGATTCACTTACCATGGAGCCCAGCAGAAGTTCTCTACAGTCCCGGACACTGAGTTCAGGTGCAGGCTGGGGCTCTGTATCCATCACAAAACCCTTGGGCACCTTGAAGGGGACACCATCGAGAGCATGCATTCCGCCAGAGAATGGAGGTGCTGTCTCAGAAGGGCTGAGCAAGTAGCCTGATGGCAGGGAGAAGGTATAGTCCTCAGAACCGGCCTCAGACACACCCTCCTGTGTGGCGGCCCCCACAACTGGAAGGAAGAAACAGATTGGCCAGTGCTGTACAGGGGGAAGTGAGTAAAACCCAGAGTATCCACACTGACTATTTTATGTCTAAGTCTCGTGTTATCAGGCATGCCCAAGCCATGCCCATAACCTGCATGTTCAACCGCAAGATAGCAATGAACAGGACCCAATACGAAACTGTAAACTTACTTAAAACACTGTAAGGGATTTTTTTCTATTATTTTTCTGATTTGGTAATTGAGACCTGTGGCATTCTCCTGCAAGGTGTCCTCTGACATCACACGCATGCGATGGCGTACATGCATGTGCACGGTGCACACACACACACTAAATAAATGTAATACATTTTCCTAAAGAATAAGGATGAAGAGCAAGAAAATAAAATAGAGAAACTATGTGACTGTACATCTCTACAGTCAGGGTCCCCTGGAGCTGGAGTTACAAGTGGTTTCCCTGGCATGGCTGCTAGAAATTGCTCTGGTCCTCTTCAAAGCAAGAAGTGTTCTTTAACCACTGGGCCACCTCTCCAGCTGAGTTGTTTATTATTATTATTATTATTATTATTATTATTATTATTATTATTATTATTATTTCTGGAGCTGAGGTCCAAATCCAGAGTTCAGTGTTTTCGAGGCAAGCACCTCTGAGCCACATTCCCAACTCTACTTCTCTACTATTTTAAGAAACATGAGGCTGGGGACATAGTCCAGTGTGGAGCATTTACCTGCTTTGCATGAGGCTCTGGACTTTGATTCCCCAGAGCAACAAAAACAAATCCCCAAACAAAATCAAACCCAGACCCAGCAAAAAACCTTAACTCAAAAAACCGCTAACTTTAACCTTAACTTAATCTTTTAACCTTAACTTAGGGCTGAAAGGCAACTTTCTCAACCTAGTAGAGACTATCCCTAACCACCGTTCCACCCTATCCAACCTAAAGCCCTGAGAGATATCCTCAAGGCCGGCAGTGAAACAAGGGTGCCATACCACCTGCCACCATCTATTCTGGTCGTCATGGCCCCAGATACAGCTTGTGCAAGAAGGGAAGGAAACTAATACAGATTGGAAAGAAAGAAAACAACCATTATTTGTAGATGACACAGTTATATGAGCCAAATCCAAAAGAATCTATGAACAGAACCTAGAACCAGTAACAATTTAGAAAGGACACTGGCTACACAGTCAACACACAAAGTAAATTGTATCCTTATGTGTAAACAATAAACCATGTAAAAACATTTTTTAAAATTTAATTAAAGAGTGACTTTTTAAAAAATAGACCACTGTTGTTTATTGATATTATAGCCACCACCAAGGACTTCATTTAACACAGTATGGGTAAGGCCTCTACACAGAAAAACAAAAGCTATTAGACAAGTGGAGGAACATACCCTGCTCAAAGATGGTAAACTTCAATATATAATTCTCTGAAAAATGGCTTGCAGATCCCAAGGATTAAAATTTTACCACATTTTTTAACGTAAATTGGCATGCTAATTCTAAAACTAAATGGGATACAAAGAACCAAGAAAAAAAAAAAAAAGCCAGGGCAATCTCTTTTAACTTGTGTGCATGAATATGCAGGTGATGTGTGAGCAGGTTCCCTCGGAGGTAACCGTGCTGGACTGTTGGCAGTTGTGAGCTGCTAACCAGTTAGGTTTGGGCTCTGTGAGGATAAGAAGTGCTCTTAATCACTGAGCTATCTCTCCAGCCCCAGGCCAATCTTAAAGAAACAAATTAGAGAAGGGAGAGAAACAGGCAGACAGACAAGACAGCGCTGGGAGGCAGAGGAAGGAGAATTTCTGAGTCCAAGGCCAGTCTAGTCTACATAGGGAGGCCCAAGCCAGTCGGGCTATTTAGTGAGACCCTTCCTCAAAAACTAAAGCAAATGCTAAAACCCCCTAAACAACCAACTAATAAACAGAAAAAAAGTGTGGGAGAGACACAAGGTTCTTCAAAGGGACCAGAGGAATGAAAATAGTCCAGAGACAGAGTACACAATACAGAGCTTGATTAGGGACAAATTTTGCTCTGCAGAACAGTAAAGACTTTTCAAGAAGTGTCCTAAATCAATCCAATATCCGTCTTGAGGGGAAAAAAGAAACAATCTTGTTAGAGCGCAGTGGTAGCACACTAGTTTATACAAATGAACCTCAGAACTACAAAAAACTGACCTCAACTTCATATCACACACTAAGTCCCATCCCACAGTTCTAGATGTGAATGGCAGAAATGAAACAGCAAAGCTTAGAGAGTCTATGGCATCATGCTGGAATAAACACACTTTTTAAAAAAGATATATTTACTTACTTTACTTATATAAGAGCTTTATCTGCATGTACACCTGCAGGACAGAAGAGGCATCAGATCCCAGTCACCATGCGGTGCTGGGAATCAAACTCAGGACCTCTGGAAGAGCAGCCAGTGCTCTTAACTGCTTAGCCATCTCTCCAGCACACAGACTTTTTTTTTTTTAATTTGAGTGTATTACTTACCTATGTGTGGCTAATGATGCAGAGCCAGTCTTGGCATAAATCTGTAATCCCAGCTACTCAGAAGACTGAGGCAGGAGGATCACAAGTTCAAGGCCTGCTTGGGCTATAGAGTGAGTTTAAGTATAGCCTGGGAAATTTAGTGACCTTCTTAACATATGGGGTAAGAAGAGGGCTGGGGACACAGAGCTCAGGGCTCAGTGGCAGAGTGTTTGGTTAATCTCCAGTATTACAGTATTATACACAAAGGAAAAGACTAATCATGAAGAAAATATTGTGAAACTGGATTCAAGTTAGAAATCCTAGTCATCAGAGTTTAAAGACAACCAGGATGGGAGAGATTTGCAATGTATCTCCTGACAAAGGACTCATGTTCAACACATAAAATGAACAAACAATAACAGGAAGTTTTATTTTCATTAGAAGGATATCCAAATGGCCTCTTTAGTCATTGGGTATATAAAATAAAACAGTGACTAACACACACCCAATCATGAATGGCTCAAATTAAAAAGCCAGGGCATAACATGCTGTTGAAGATGTGAACATTTGTAACTCTCATGCACTATTGGTAAAGTCAATCAGAGCAAGGCATAGTGGCACACACCTATACTCCCAGCACTCAGGGAGGCAGGGGCAGGTAGATCTCTGTGAGTTCGAGGCCAGCCTGGTCTACAGAGTCCAGGACAGCCAAGGCTGTCCTGTTTAAAAACCCTGTTTAAAAACAAAAACAAACAAACAAACAAGGAAAGAAAAAGAGTCAATCAGTACTGGTCTATAGTATCTACCAAGGCTAAAATTCTGGAATTAAAATCTTCATATCCCTTCTCTTTGGTAGCACTGTATAGTATCTGCGCTTGATTTAGTAACACAAGGAATTTACTACCTATACACAATACATATATATAGCACAAACTAAACTCCTGACCATAGTCTGGCAGTTTGCAAACAATAGGAGCTTAGACCAGAGTACGCCTCTGGCTCCACACAATCTGTCACCTCTGACAGGATGACACAGAGCCCTGCTGCTTGGGGTCACTGTGCGGTCATCCTGTTCCCAACAGGACAGGTTTATGGCGAGGTGGGGTGGGTAATCTGGGAGCAGACAGGTCAAGTGATGGCAGGTGGCCAAAGCCCTTAATGCCCTCATCTCCTCCCCCATCTGTCTACTCTCATCAGTGTCTTCCTGCCTTTAGGGCTCATCTCTTCCTGCCAGAACCCACGTTCCTGCATATCCCTGGGTGGCTCTTTATGGCCCTCTATGGGCAAGATCAGGCAGGTCTTGGGGTAACCCCCAAATCTGTGTTATTGGCTCATTCTTACTGGACACAAGTGAGGTCTAGGGATGTTACAGGAGGCTCAGGAATGTTCAGCAGATTTTACCATCCTCCGATTTATCTTCCAGTCTTAGCTGCCGCTGAATACTGAATTACAGAGAAGGAAGAGCCTCAAGCTCAAGCTTCTCTTGAGGCTCAACTGTAAAATCTTGTCCACTTAAGATAGACACCGCAATGCCTGTCCTCATCTTCCACTTGAAATCTGCAACCCTAGTAACTGTTTTCTGCCCAGCTGTGAGCTGGCTTCTAGTTTGAAGATTCTGAGGATCTCTTTCTGAAGAACAGCCAGGGCCAGAGTGGAAGTCAGAGCAAGTTAGAACACTTTAAAATGCACCAGGGAGTGCCTCTGAAAGGGGTAATCTAGTCCTTGGAGGGCTTGGGAAAACCCGAGGAAACAGTGGGGCTTGACTTGGGCATCCAAGGGTAGGAAAATGGATTTTGAGCAGAAAGGGGATCAAAGAGCAGGTGCCCGGAGAAGGAACAGCATGAGGCAGAAAGCAGATGCAGAACCTGCAGGGTGGGGGAGGGGTCACGGTGAGTAAATGGTGTGAGCGGTCTGCAGCAAGACTCAAGGGGAAGGACTGGAGGTGGCAGAAAGGCCCCAGTGGCCTGGATGGGCAGGGATACGTAAGGAAAGCAAGGCTGTGCATGCTTCAATGCCCCAACAAACTCTATAATCCAACGTTTCTCCATTCCCAGCTGAGCTGTGCCCACTGGGCAGCACCTGAGAATGGGGCTGGAGCCTGGAGTGGGTATGAGGCAGTGACTGACCTAGGTGGGGGCCTGGAAACAAATGGCACTCCCCACTGTCCTCTGACTTCATCCTTAGAGCTTCAGTTATCTGCCAACAACCCCGTGTCTCTTCTGAGAGCAAACTCATAAAACCTGCCCACAGGAACCTCCAAGTTCAGAGTGCCTCCAACTCAACACCCACAAAGCAAACTTGAGCTTTCTTCCCTCAAACCTTCCTCCCATAGTCTTTGTCTCGTGGTATGACGACCTGAGCCAGGGTGCTGACTCACTCATTTTCTTTTACTGCCTCCCATGTCAAATCTTCCACCAAGTCTCTTCAGGGTCCGCCTTTGTTACCATGTCCATGGTAACAACCTGGTGGTACCTCACTAGGACAACTCATCTGTTTATCTTCTCAGGTGCTGTTACTGTATTTTTGTTCCACACACAGAAGAATGATCACTTCAAACTGGAAAATTAAGCCACCATCCTCTTTCTATAGTTCTCAGGTGCTTTCCAAATAAAAATTCCACTTGTGGAGGCTTGTAACTAATCTTGTAATCTTCAAGAGCTAGACGTAACTCCAGCCAGACTGGCCCTCATTTGCAGGGGTCCCTGGAACCTCACAGCACCCCTGCACATCTACTCCTGATATCACCTGTGTTTTTGTTGCTTTTCAACAACCATTTAAAAGCTTTTATTTCCCCCACAGTGGAAACCTCACCTGTTCATAGCAGCTTTCTCCAAAAGCAGCTTTCAGTAACCTTAATCATTTTTGAGGCACTTTCACATCCTCCAGACTGTCCTTGAATTTCTAAACCACCTGGGAAGGCCTTCAATTTCTGAGCCTCCTGCCTTCCCCCCCTAAGTGTGGGAATCTGGTTTTATTTTGTGCTGGGGACTGAAGCCAGGGCCTCATGAAGGCTAGGCAAGCATTCTGCCAACTGACTACATTCCTAGCTGACCCCTGCCTCTTACTCTGACCCATAGCGTACTCGGTAAAGCAGGACACCCATGCAGATGTAGTAACTTACCACAGGACACTGTTTATATTATCTCACTAAATGTTATACGCGTGTCTGAAGACAATTCCTACTTCCTGATCTCACAGAACCTTTCAAGTACTCAAAATATTTTCTGATTGTTGTTTTAATGGCCATCTTCCTTTTAATCCGTGTTCTCTATGGGGTTACGGGGTATTTCTTGGCACCCACAGGCACTCTGTATGAACTGTTTGGGCATGAAATAAACGGCTGTTAGTACTTGCCCTTGTGCACCATCACAGCAACAGGGAAGAACTCTGACAGCACACTGTGGGATCAGCTAGTCAGGATGGAGCAAGAAGTCTAGACATTGAAAGCCTTCATAAAGTTTTTACTTCTCTCAATACCAGGAAGGCAGGAATCCTGTCCACTCCTTTTCTGTCCTTGGCACCTACATTACAGTAGGTGGAAAACGGAAAACAATAAGCCATCTCCCAGAGGCCAGCGCTCAAATCCTGGTTTGCCGGTCCTTGTATGAGTTACTAGAGTCAATAGCTTCTGCTGATGTGCAGTTATATAAGTCTGACGCCACCTGCCTCAAACACCTCAAATTTTGCTTCAGCGATTATGAGAAAACAAGCTGATTCCAAAGTCGAATGGAGCTGCTTTGGAAACAAAATCTTCAGCAGCAGCCAGGCGCGGTCCATCAGGAGCGCCTGTGTGGACAGACTCACGGTCCAAGGCTAACTCTAACCCACAAGGTAAAGCCAATGATGTAGCAGCTGGAGGAAGTGTTTTCAAATGTGTCATTTAAGAGCTAATTGGAAATAAGACATAACTTGTACTTACCTTGTGATTCCCAGGGCTTCTCTGTGGACAGAAGACATGAACTGTTCAACAGATGGTGTAATCCCAGCTAAGCTTTTAAAAGTCACATGGCCACAGAAACATGAAGGGGCTTAGAGTGATTAAACTGGTTGGCTTGTTGCAGCCAATTCTTAGACAGCACAAACTTGGGTACTCCAGCTAACTCTTAGTGTTTAACACACAATTCTTTCTCTAATGGCCTGTTACTCTTCTCTGTGTTTATCCAGTTCCTTCTGTTAGCTTCTCACAAGACCTGGATTTGGGTGTGTGTTGGGGGGGTTGTTTGTTTTGTTTTGTTTTCCCATATAATATGATTAATCTGGGGCTGGAGCAATGGCTTAGTGGTCAGAGCACTGGCTGCTCTTTCAGAGTACTCCGGTTCGATCCCCAGCACCCATAGAGTGGCTCAGAACCATCTGTAACTCCAATCCCAGGGGACTGGACTCTACTCTGGCCTGTGGGCAGCAGGCATGTGTGTAGTGCAAGGGCATACATACAGGTAAAACACCCATAACCAAAAAATAATTTTAAAAATTAACAATGTGATAAAAAACAATTAGTTAACTTTCTGATTAATTGTTGAATTGTATTTCTCCATTTTCTTCCACTGATGTTTATTAAATGGAGGATTTAGGTAAAAGTGAAAAACAAAACAAAACAAAAACAAACTGTTAAAGGGCTGAAGGCTTGACAGAATTATAGATCAAATTCTGTTGACTGAAAAGACTAATGGAAGACCAAGGGTTGGGGTGTAGTCAGGGGTACAGCACTTACCTGTGTCTTTCTAAGCCTGGAAAGAAACAACGGCTACCGTCACTATAACTTACAGGCTGGCAATGCAGCAGGAAACTTAGAAAACAGAAAATGAACCAGATAATGCTCACTTTATAAAGCCTTGGGGCATCAAACATAGAGTGGGAACAGGCTTTTCTCCACCCGGGACTCAACGCCTCCTTTTCTGGCTCAGTTGCTGAATCTCCCTAGCCCTGCCCAACAGTGCTGGTATCCACAGTGATAAGGCCAACACCACAACTACACAATCCCATCTTTCATCCCTGCTCTTCCTACAGCTCAATTCAGGGCAAGAAGAGTTCAAACAAAAAGGTGCACAGGCCTGGGCAGTTAGGTGAAGCTAATCATATCAGCCCTTAAGAAAAAATAACCCCTGTTCTCCAGCTGTACAAACTGATCAATGCATATTAAACTACAAAAGAGGGCAAGGTTAGCATGTTACCCCGGAAGGCTCCCAATTCCACCTCATTTCCAAAGTTGATGCTGACCTTTCTTGCCATACTACGTCACATTCTGCAGACAAACTTTTATGTTTAAGATCATTTCCTCATGGTGGCGCATGCCTTTAATCCCAGCACTCTGGGAGGCAGAAGCAGGCAGATCTCTGTGAGTTTGAGGCCAGCCCGGTCTACAAGGTGAGTCCAGGATAGCCAAGGCTACGCAGAGAAACGCTGTCTCAAAACCACAGCAGCAACAACAAAACAAAACAAAACAAAAAACCAACCAACCAAACAAAAAAAGCAAGATTAATTTCCCTGTAGCAAACACCTGTGTATTAAGTTTAAACTTTGGAGTGAAACGCTTTAGCAATGTGAAGATGAAATGTGTTAAATGAGTTGAGAGAGAATAAATCAGGGCAAAGGCTCAAATGAAAAAGTGGTAAATGGTATTTATTCAGCTTTTAGGAAATTAAATAACAAAACCCAGAATAAAGCAAAACAAAAACCATAACATCTCGTATGACTGATCAAGTGTAAGCACAATAGCTCTTATTAATGAATATAAAAATAAAATTTACCATTCGTATTTGCTCTTTTTCCAACTTGTGCTGTATGGATGTTTTTAGAAGCTTGAGCAACCCAGTGCCTACCATGTGACTGAGATCACAGTCCCATAGGGAAACAAGTTTCTATTCTTGGAGGCCCCATACAACTAGATCCCTCAGAACTTTTCCACTGGTGCTTTAGTGAGAGAACAGGCTCTGTCAGAGCACAAGCCAGCCCAGCTCTGCCAACTCTTTAGTTTTCTAGGCTCTCCACATGACCAGTGTTCTAAGCATTAGTCTCCCTGGCAGCCACTGCCATCATCCTCAGTACAATCTCCCACACTGCACCAAAACTAAGATCAATAGAACTTCAGGTCAAACTTTGATCTGTGTTCCTGGGAGCTGGAGGGCAGTCGGTATAGGAAGATAAGGAGCAGTGGCTGCTAACTCTACTCAGCGAACCTCTTCAAGGAGTAACCAAGTGTACTGACTGCACTTACCCACCTAGAGCAATACGCAACCATCCTAGAGCAAATGAGCAGAAGCCCCTCAAAACAGAGGCAGACTTAGTGAGCCGAGGCCACAGCCTCGCTCAGTTCATCTTGGTCCTTTCCAGAAGAACCTTATGAACCTCCTAGCTCAAGAGGCACCCCTGGCCAGGGCAGAGAACAAAAGAAGCAGGCTTTCCAGCTAGGGCAATGCCACATGGAGCTTAGGTTGTACAGAAGGCTACGGTGTGAGAGGACAGCATCACCAGTATCTAGAGCTGCAATGCTCGCCCGCTGGACCACACTCCTGGAGTCTTAATGCAGCTTAATGGCAGTTGCCCAGATGTCGTTGCTTGGAGGCGGGGGAAGGACCCATCCTTGAGGAACGGAGTTGCCTTTAGGATGATCAGACGGTACCAGGTACTGATCCCAATCATGCCTTAATAAGAACATTAGAGAACAACGTTTATTCCTGGTTTTCCCCAAGCAAGATATTCAGAAGCTGTATTTTACATCTCACAGACTGCCCAAATGGCAGACGGACTAATGCGCTACAGAACTGGGTTTCTAGACAGTATGCTAAGGGTCACACTAATGTACAGATTTAAGGAAAAACGTACTGACTCTCATTACAGAGTCTACCTTTGTCATTTCTCTCTTTCTGAGACAGGGCTGGGGCTGGCCTTGAACACCTTATCTTCCTGCTTCCACCTACCAAGTATAGAGCTATAGGCACAAGCCACCACACTTGGCTATATCAGCAAATTTAAATCATCCCATGTGGCATTTTCATAGAAAACCAAAAATGTAGAGAGAGAAAAAATCTGCACATTCCTAGCTGGAGCCCCTGCTTTCTTCTCAGCACTTGTGGTATAAAGAGCATCCTTCTGTGGTCTACTCTGCACCATGCTGTTCAGTTCTGTGCTCCTTATTGGCGACTTTACTGTTTAGGTGGCACCCAAGTGTCCTGCTGAGATGCTAATGTTACGAAGTGTGACAGAGTTGTGAGGTACCTTGTGGAGAAGACGTGCTCTAGACAAGCTCTGTTAGTACAGTTAGCTGTGATCAATGCAGATAATCAAGAGCTTACATTAAACGAGGCATCTTCAGACAAACACACGCAACAAGATAGCGCTCAGCTAATAAAAGTAAGAAAAGGCTGGAGTGCTGGGTTGCCAGTAAGCGCACTGCCTGCTCTTACAGAGGATCTAGGATTGGTTCCAGCATCCACACGGTGGCTCACAACTACTGAACTCCAGGTCAGAGGATCTGACACCCTCCCCTGCCTTCCACAGGCACCAGGCACACATATGGTGCACGGACATATACACTCAGGCAAAAGCACATTAAAAAAGAACTGGAGACAAGAGGCTCGGCTGCCTACCTGGCCCTGTCTCCTTCAGGAGCAATGTCAAGTGCTTTGTGACTCGATATTCACAGTGGCTTGGCAGAACACACTACCATCAACAATATGTTTAAACGCTAAAGCTCGCACATCAAAGTTAAGACTCTTCCTGGAAAATAAATCTGATATGCCAGGAAAGTCCTTCTAAAGATTCAGAAATTGCTGGAACGTTGGAAGAAACCTTAGTTATTTTCAAGCCATTCTTTCAAGACCCCAATGTCCTAAGATGTTTGAGTCTAGAAAACAACAAAATGCCACTAGGCAACAAGTTTATACCGCCTGGGCCATGTAACCACTCACTGCTTTACCTGCTGACTTCTCAAAGGCCTGCACATGAGCAAGAGGCTGCTGCTAACGCTGAAAGGCAGCTCCCTCACAGGTGAGAGCATCACACCTACACAGCTCAGGATTACCCAACTCAGAAGGAGCTAGTCCAGTTGAGAGCACTATACTTTAACCTGCAGGCACTTGGGGGTCAGCGTGGGCCTTAGCCTCCATGGGCAGCTATTCAGGAAAAAAAAAAAAAAAAGGGTGGGACTGGAGAGATGGCTTAGCAGTTAAGAGTGCTGACTGCTCTTCCAGAGTTCCTGAGTTCAATTCCCAGAAACCACACCATGGCTCACAACCATCTATAATGTGATCTGATGCTCCCTTCTGTCATGCAGATGTACATGCAGAAAAAAAAAAAAAAAAAAAGAAAAAAAAAAGGTTTCTCTTCCTGAGTTGACTTAGTACCAAAAGAGAATTAAGAAAACAAGGCCAGCTTTGGTAGTATATGCCTTTAATCCCAGCAATGAAGTGGAGGCAAGAAGATCCCTGAATTTAAGAACAGCATGGTCTACAGAGCATTCATAGCCAAGTTTCCATTTCTTTACTTGTTCAAATGGAGACTCTGACTTCCAAGAATTATGAGGACTTTAAAGATAGAGGTGGCACCCTTGGAACCCTGGCAACACTACACACTCAAAGTGAATTTTTAAAAAAGATGCAGCAAGAGACCTCAACAGTAGAAGCATTTCATCAAGAGCTTATTGCTACCCAAGACAAAGGGCGAGCAGAGGCTGTCCTGACCTTATTTGAATGAGCGCAGGCAAGGAGTGCTCAGCCTGGAGGTAATACTGCTGGAACGGCTGCAAGACGTGAGCAAGCGGGAACTCATCTGAAAGAGAAAGGCACAACATGTCACCCTCGCTGTCAAGACTGCAGTCTCACGGCAAGGTGACTGAGCCGCTGGCCAACCTCATCTCCTCTGTAGCCCTCACTTCCATCATGGAGTTGCGAATCTCAACTTGTAGTCAGTTCTTCCTCTCAGCTTAAGTTGGGTTACTCATAATAAAAAGAACCGTCTCCTTAGCTCTTTCCTCATCTCCACTGGCAAGGATAAACTTACCTGGATCTCCAAATAACTTGGATTCAATTTCACGTTTCTGAAGTAAAAGTTTCTCTTTCTCTTTTCTCTGTTTCTTTTCCAGTTCTCTTTTCCTCTCTTCTTCCTGTTCTCCTTCTAGCATAACTCGGAGGGCTCTCTCTTCAGCTTCATACAGTTCAGAGCGTTTTTTAATGAGTTTTCTGAGCCTCTGAAGATGGTGCTCAAAAGTCTCATCTGCTGAGGCAGGAGGACAGACCCCTGTGCAAAAAAAAAAAAAAAGCAAATGGATGTTTCTTTGCAGTAAGGTATGGCTGTTACTAGACAGTAAGAAGCAGAGGAACACCTACGCAGCACTTGCCATGTGCTTTACACATTCTTGCTAATACAGAGTGACACTAGCTATGGGCAGAACTACCCCCCTTCACAGATGAGGAGACCGGCACACAGACTTTACCTAAGTTCTCAGAAGACAACCGTCTGCCACTTTCCAGAAGGAGGCACATCTGGACCTCCTCTACGAGGCCACCTTCTTCTATCTCTCTGACCTATTTTGTTTTCTTCATTGAGCCTTATTTTGACGTCCTCTACGAGTTTTGTCTTTTGAGTCCTCATCTCATTCTATAATCTCAAGTTCATTCCAAATTATGCTACTTTGCTGATGAACTAGCTCATTTGTGTTTGTTTGTGTTATGCGTGTGTGTGTACCTCATTTGCATGTTTGCAGGGTGTATGTTCAGGTCCATATCACTGTGCACACCAGTGTGAAGCCAGAGGACGACATCAGGTGTCCTGTTCTATCACTCTTTACCTTGTTCCCTTGAAACAGGGTCTCTCTTGGGGCTGGGGAGAGATGGCTCATTGATTAAGGGCATGGGCTGTTCTTCCACAAGATCCAGGTTCAATCCCCAGCAACCACATGCCAGTTTAAACTGTCTGTGACTCTAGTTCCATGGGATTTAACACTCTCACACAGACAGACATACATGCAGGAAAAATACCAATTCACATAAAAGTAAATAAATCATTGGGGGAAGAAAAAAAAATCAGGCTTCCCAGTACTGAGAAGACTGAGGCAGGAGGACCTTTATGAGTTCTAGGTCAGCTGGGGCTACATATTGAGACAAGAACCTGTCAAAAGAAAAGGAAGGGAAAGGAAAGGAAAAACGAAAGGAAGGGAAAAGAAAGAGAAAGAGAGAAAGGAAAGAAAGAAAGAAAGAAAGAAAGAAAGAAAGAAAGAAAGAAAGAAAGAGAGCAGCAGCAGGCTCTCTCACTGAACCTGGAGCTAGGCTGGTACCCAGTAAGCATCAGCCACCCTCCTGTCTAAGCTCCCTCACACTGGGACTACAGGTATACATGACTACATCTGGCCTTTTACACAGGTATTGGGGATTCAAGTGCAGGTACTCTACACACTGAGCCACTTCTCCAACCCCTTACTGATGAACTCTCACCTAGGACAGATCATAAGTTCCTTAACATGGACCAATCAACTCAAGACTGTTCCTCCTGTTTCTGTCTCAGTAAGAGTAGCAGAATAGTCTTCAATTAGCAGCCTAGGCTAGAACCTTGAAATCACCATAAAACAAACAAACAAAAAGGGGGTGGGGCTTCTGTATTGTTTTTCATAAGAGAGACTGCAAACAACAAATACTAATCTTCGCTCTTACATACAATTGCCCTGGAAAAATGCACGCGCATGCACACACATAGTGATGTCACAGGATTCTGAACTACACTGGAGGCTAATAACTTTGTAGACCAGGCTGGCCTCAAACTCACAGAGATCTGCCTGCCTCTGCCTCCCAAGTGCTGGGATTACAGGTGTGCACCACCAACATTCATGGCTGACCATGAAAACTTATATAAAAGAAAGCATTTAATTTGGGGCTTGCTTACAGTTTCAGAGGGTTAGAGTCTATGACAGTCACAGTGAGGACCAGGGCAGCAGGCAGGCAGTCATGGTAGCTGAGCACAACTGACTCGTAGAAACCAATCAGTTGGTGGATGAGTCTGGCTCAATGCACAGCAGCTATATCCCAATAAAACTTTATTAAGGATGTAAAAGAATCTGTTTTCATAGCATTTTTTCTACATCTCAATTTTTTTTATTTTGAAAATTTCTATTATGAGTAAGTACAGGAACATCCATGCCACGGCATATGTGTGAAGTCAGAGAATAACTTTCAAGCGCTGGCTCCCCCTTTCTCCTATGGGATCTAGGGTTCAAATTCAGGTCTTCAGGCTTGCCCAGCAAAGGCCTTTACCTCCTGAGACATCTTGCTGGACCTCATTTCCTATTTTAAACTACACGGAGTAAACTCTTAGGCAGACTGGCACTTGGTAATTTGTACTTGTGATACAATTCCCTACAGAAGTAAAACACACCACCATAAAGGACAAAGTAAACAACTCCCAAGTCTTGGGAACCTCCTGAAACTTAGATCCACAAAGCCCCACCCAGGTTAGTTAGTGAAGCCTCTCCAGGAGCTGTGCTGTCTGTAGCCCCTGCAGAAGGCACCAGGACTGCAGCTTTCACGAGTCGTCCCTCAGACGGGACTTGGCTTCTCAGTGACACACGCCTTTGAGTGCTCCATGCTCCTCTAAGTCACTCCCCCAGCACAGCCCTATGAGCAAGCGCAGTAAACTCGCTGCTTCAGAGTTGGACTTGCATAGAGCTGGTGTGCTCCAGGGCCCTATCTGGGACAAGCAGACATTTGCTCACATCTCTCTGAAAGCTGGCCCAGGATGAACTCTCAAATAGCCCCATTATGGGCCTAAGATGAAGCACCTTAGAGGCAGCATGTGATCAAAGTAGGTGAGGTGAGGAGGAACCTCACCGAAGGAGAAAGGATGGTGTATCTGCACTTGGCTTTGAAGGGCAGTGAGATCTTAAAGTGCCGAAGAAGGGATGGGACTCAAGGCTTCCGGATAAACCAACCAGCACGAGCAGACCAAGGCAAGTAAATGAAAGGCAGAACTAAACGATTTCCAGAAAAACCAACCTAGCTGGACAAACTTCTATGAACAGGCTTTGGTTGCCTGGCTAGAGTTGGGGGTTCCCTCCAGAATGCAAGAGGAACCTGTGGAGACCTAAGACCAAAGGTTACACAGAAAGCTCTGGACATCCATCCTCCCTGTCCTGTCCAATCATTCAGATCCTTTCCGAAAGCACTAACCCAGGCTTTAGGTGCATCCTCAGGAGCAAGCATGTTTCATCATGTTCTGGACAGGCTAGTAATGGGTAAAAGTGCAAAGAAAGCTTTCGTTTTGGCAAACTGCAAAGGTTCAGCCACAACAAGCCTATACAAAAGTGTAGTGCTTTTCTACAACTGCCTCTCTTTGAAACTGTGGACGCCAAGGGTGCCTCAGTTACTTTTCTATTGCTATGGTAAGACACCATGAGCCGGGTGCGGTGCTGCACACCTGTAATCCCAGCTCTCAGGAGGCAGAGGCAGGTGGATCTTTTTGAGTTCAAGGCCAGCAGTCCAGAACAGCCAAGGCTACACAGAAAAACCCTGTCTTGAAAAACCAAACAACAACAAAACAAAACGAAAAAACCAAAAACAAAAACTTTAGCTAGGCTCAGTGGCACATTCCTGTAACCCCAGCATTCCGGGAGGCAGAGGCAGGCCTGGTCTACAAAGCGAGTCCAGAAGAGCCAAGGCTATACAGAGAAACCTTGTCTTGAACACCCCCCCCCAAAAAAAAAAAAACAAAAAATAGAAAGACACTATGACCAAGACAACTTCATTTTTATTTATTTATTTTTGGTCTTTTTAGACAGGGCTTTTCTGTGTAGCCTTGGCTGCCCTGGAACTCGTTCTGTAGACCAGGCTGGCCTCAAACCACCAGCACTTGGGCAGATCAAGGCAAGTTTTAAAAGGAAGCATTCACTCAGCGTTTCAGAAGGTTAGAGTCTGTGACAGTCATGGTGGAGAGCATGGCAACAGGCAGGCAGGTGCTGAGGTGGTAGCTGGAAGAACATGTCATGATCCACAAGCACAACACAGAGGAGGCAACTGAGAATGGTATGAGTTTGTGAGATCTCAAAGGTTTCAAAAGGCTCAGGCCACACCTCCTTCTACAAGGCTACACCTTCTAATCTTTCCCAAACAGTTCCATCAATTGGGGACCAAGATTCAAGCCTGTGAAGGCCATTCTTAAACAAACCACCATAAGGGGCTAAACATTTTCTGAAACTTTCTGCTTCAAAATTTCAGAATCAGACACAGTGGGTGGCACATACCCAGAACTCAGGTGTTGGAGGCAGAAGGGTCAGTAGTTCAAGGCCTGCTTTGGTTTACATGTTAAGTGTGAGGCCAATACGGGCCCCACAAAAACAAAAACAGCCAGGTGTGTTGGTGCATAATTTGGGAGGTAGAATCAGATGGTTTCTGTGAATGTGAGCTCAGCTTTGTCTGTACATATAGTGAGCTCCAGGCTAGCAGAGGCTACACATTGAGACCAATGCTAAAATGTAGGAATTTGGCATTTATATCCTGAGAAATCACAGCATAAAAAAACATTAAAGCATCTTTGTTTGGGGATACAGAGATGGGTCAGCAGTTGTCATTCTTGTGTAAGATTCATTTGGTTCCCAGCACCTATATGAGGGCTGCAACTCCAATTCCAAGTTATCGAATATTTTCTGATGTCCATCGGCATTCACACACACATCATACACATACACATTATTAAAAATGGGTTAGAAAAATCAACCCCACAGTTCTAAGCTACTGCTGTCAAGTCCAATTACTCTACAGAGTGAAATTAATGAAGTACCAAATGTTCTTCCTCCAAAAACATTTGCAAGCCAAGCATCCTGGCCTAGGCCTGTGACCTCTACACTAGAGAGGCTGAGGTGGTGCAGCTGTCATAAGATCAAAGCCAGCATGGGCTGCAGAGCTGTGATTCTACCTACAACAAAGAAACAAAAGATGGGGGGAGGGGGAACACACTTGTTGTTACGTGTACAATATTTGGCACGGGCGGTACCAGAATACAGAGAAAGAGGGAGAAAAAAAGGAGGAAAGCCGCCATACTCACCCTTCCTTGCTGCAGCTTCTTTCCTCAGCTTCCTCAGTTTCTCTAAAGCACGCAAAATGTCCACCATTCTTTTGGTATCTGATTGTTTTTTCCTTACTTCAGCTAAAACACCATCAGCAGCAGCTTTGAGTTCCTGTTCCTGGAGGGAAAAAAACCCACAAGAACTTGTATTAGGAACCACCTCACAGCAGATTAGACTTCGGTGGAGGCAGGATTTCAGAGATCAGGCCATCCACACCACTACTAAGTCTATACTTCCATTGCCTAGCATGGAGTGCTACAATGGCTCAGCCCAGGGCTTCTTTCCTTTCACTGATCAATTCTACAGCCATGTTGCTCCCCTGTGTAACCAAAGCTGGCCTTGACTGAACTCCCTATCTTTTTACCTTAGCTTCCCATAGGTGTCATCTTCCTCTCCCGGTTGATCATACAGCCTTCTCCCTCTTTTATTAGTTTTATTTATTTCCAAGAGATGGTCTTACTCTGTAGCCCAGGCAGGCTTCAAACTGCAGCACTCCCCCTGCCTCAGCCTCCCGAGTGCTGGGATCACAGGTGTGAGCCACCACAGCCAGCTCCACATAATCTTCTTAATGGAGAGCTCTCCTCTCAGCTGCCTCAGCACCTGCACTGTGTTCTTGTTTCTCCAAGTTTCCTATCGTGTGCTACAGTGATTGCCCGAATCTCATCTACCTTGTCAAGCTGGTATTCTATAAAAGTGCAGATGAACAGACCTGAAGAACTGGGCTCCCAAAGAGGCCAATGAATGAAACTGGGAAAGCCTGGGACTGTACAGTGTCTCAGAGTAACTCTAAGTTTGTCCTTCACTGCTCCCACAGATGCTTCCACACAACTGTCTTCCACATGTTGGACGCCAATCTTCCTGGGATTTGCCTTCCATATCCTCATTTGCTTGCCTAGTTTTCTCTCCCATCTGTCTTGTATACATGCCTGAAATTCCAACATTACAGCCAATGACTCACTTAACTCTTCTGCTCAGAAAACTCCTCGCCTGGAACTATCTGTACCTGTTGCTTCACTTGGCTTTAGCACTGCCTTAAAGGCTCAGCTCAGATTCATTAAATTATCTGGGAAGCCTTCCTCCAATGAACTAGACAGCTTCCCTGGGCTCCTTATACTACCCTCAGCTGAAAAACTAACATATACCATGCTGTACTGACATGATCTCCTACAAGGCTCTAAGCAATCAAGGACAAGAGCTGTATTGTTATCAGTCACCAGGCCTGATGCCTAATGGGCCCTTACTAAATGTTTGTCGAAGTGACTCAGATTCTTTCAGATTAAAGTTTTGCCTCCCCTGTGCTGACATTCCTACGGGTACAATGCTAAGTCTTGCTATCAATGTGCTTCCCAGCAAGGCTATATCGGCCTCCAGGGCAGTGGCAGACACAGGGAAAAGGCAGACTGTGCTGGCTAGTTTTATGCCAACTCAACATAAGCTAGAGGCCTTTGGGAAGAGGGAAATCAGCTGAGAACCACCCCCTGTCCCACTGCCAGGCTGGGCTGAAGGCAAGCCTGTGATGCACTTTCTTAATTGGTGATTCATGGCGGAGGTCCCAGTCCAACCATGGGGGGTGCTACCCTTGGGCAGGTGGGCCTGGGTAGGAAAGGAAGCAGGCTGAGCAAGCCGTGGAGAGCAAGCTGGCAAGCAACACTTTTCCATGGCCTCTGCAGCAGCTCCACCCTGTCTGAGTTCCGACCTCGACTGATTTAATGATACACTGGGATACGGAGGTGTAAGTGAAATACTCTTTCCTCCCCAAGTTACTCTTGGTCATAGCACTTCATCACATCAACAGAAACCTTAACTAAGACAAAAGTGTTAGCTGATTGTAGGGAGTAGAAGGGACAAAAGGAACCTTAGCACTGCCACAACAAGACTTGAATGACAAAACCAATAGACATGCTAGCATGGAAGGGGGAAAGCACCAAGATCCTCAACCCTAGACAACAGGCAACTGGGAAATGCTCGGAGCAAGAAAAATACTCTTCCCCAGGGACGAGCACCTCTGTTCATTATCCAATACCAAGTGGTCAGCTCTGAAGTCATATATATACAAGTAACATTAACTATACTAATCAGATTGTGCTTGTGTATATATGTAACAGTACGTAAACAAAAAAGGCCATGAATTTGAATGAGAGCAAGGGAAATATATGGGAGAGGCTGAGGGACAGAAAGGGAAAGGGGAAAATTATGTAATTATATTTTCAAAAACTAAATGCACACACATTATTTTAAAAAAAGAAAAAAGAGCAGCAGTGGGGCTGGAGAGATGGCTCAGCAGTTAAGAGCACTTGTTACTCTTACAGAGGACCAAGGTTCAATTCCCAGCACCCACACAGTGGTTCACAATCACCTATAACTCTAGATCCAGGGAGCCAATGTCTTCTTCTGACTTCCATGGGCGGTATGCACACATGCAATGCACATAAAAACATACAGTATGCACACATACAGTGCACATACAAACATACAGAAAAACCAATCACAAAAACCAAAATAAATAAAACTAAAACAACAATAACAGCAGCATTAAAGGGCAATGAGGATGCCTTCAATTAACACTTGGCAAATTCCTGTCTCTACATGAACATGAGATGGACAAGCTCTGCAATCAGACAATTTAGACTTAAGTTTGAAGTAATATTGGTACAAACTTGTATGACTGTTGTCAAGTTAACTGCTTTCAGTCTCAATCTGTAAAGTCAGGGTAATGAATTCTTCAGGGCTGTATGTAGGATGCTAGCATAGTGTCTCCTGAAGATGTGTGTGTGGAACTGGAGTGAAGAAAGCAAGCACAGAGAACAGCATAAGGTTTGGTTTCTGCATACTCTCCTCTTACAATAATGCACTTGGCAGCCAAGCTCCTTTGTCTCCCCAAACACTGCATCTACCAACCTCAGACCTCCATCTATACACATACTACTCATTAAACAATGAGGGTTTTCGTCAAACTAATAACCATCAAACTTGGACACTTTCCTTTTGTAAATTTTTAAAGATTTATTTATTTATACGTGAGTATTCTATTTACATGTATGCCTGTGTGACAGAAGAGGGCATGAGATTCTATTACAGACAGTGTGAGCCACCATGTGGTTGCCGGGAACTGAACTCATGACCTCTGGAAAAGCAGACCTCTGGAAAAGTACTCTTAACCACTGAGCCAGCTCTCCAGCCCCAAAACTTGGACAGTTTCTAGTCAAATATGTTTCCAATACATCGTAGTAGGAGGACCCATGCAGCCTGAACTGGTTTTTGATGCATGCACACTAAGGTAAAAGGCAAACCTCTGTCCAAGCAACTTTTAGAGAGCAGTGACCTACTTATCATCTTATGCCTATACACAATGGGAAGTGCATATGATTAAAATCAAATGCATCATGGGAAGGGACATACACAAAGCTGATACAGGCCCTAATCTTTCAAGCAAAACAGAGACCCAACATCATTATATATGTTAGTAAATAGGTTCCTATTCTTGAACCCCACAAAAGGAAGTACCAAAAACCCCCAGAGTACCCTGTGGGCCCTTGGCCGCCAATTTTGACAGTGTATTCCTTTCTAAGCTCTACTTGCTACTGCTTTGTTTTTGAATAAAGTTTTCTTACTATTTTTGCAATTTTATGGGAGCCCTTATTTTAATCATTTGAATAAAAGGTCAAGTACCTGAAAACACTTGGACCAGACAGACCCATACCACCCGATACACTGGGAGTCATCGTTTCAACCAATAAACAAACGAATCCTGGGGAAAACTATTACTGACCTCATTGGCCAATTAAGTTATAAAGGTCTCGAGGTGTGGCCCAAATCTCCTAAATTTGCATGCTTAGAACAGTATAAAGCAATGCGAAGACCGTGAGTACCGCCCATCAGTACGTGGATCCAACTTTGACGCAGACACAGGCGATGTGTCCTCCCAGAAATGAACGTGTGAATTCACAGTTCCCGTTCTAGAGTTTGTGTACCACACATCGCCAACGGAATACAGAGCAAAGGGGTGAAAAAGGGTAGCTTTCACAGATAAGTATCCAAACTAACCAGCACACAGACTCAGGTTCCAGACACCACTGTTCCAACCGCCGAACGCACAGGAGTTCTTACCCGCTTCTTTTCCTCCACTTGTTGCACGCACTTTACCCTCCAGCGGTCAATCTCCTGCTCCCGTTCCGTGGCCTGCGCGGCCTCCGCCTCCCGCTCAGCCTCGCGTTCCCGGGCCCTCTCACGAAGCCGCAGCCGGCGGCGCCGGACCCTCTCCAGCCTCCGTCGCGCCTCGCCCACGTAGGCGGCCTGGGCCAGCGGCTGCAGCCGCTCGGCTAGCTCCGTTCGCAGTGGCGCCGCCTGAGCGTGCAGGGAGGCCCAGACCGCCCCGTCGGCCTCGGCCTCGCGTAGGGACTGTCCCAGGCTGCGTAGTCGCCGCACCAGGCGCAAAGCGGCACGCAATCGCGCGCGCACTTCGCCTAGGCAGGGCCCGGCGGGCGTGCGCGAGGGTCCCGGACCGCCCGGCCGCCGGGCGTTCCCGAACACCGCCTCCAGCCACTGCCGATCGCGCAGGCGCTGAAGGGCCGCGTCCCCGAGCTTATCAGGCGGCGGCGGCGCCTCAGCCCAACGCGGGCTCCAGGGAGGCCCCGGGCCTGGAGGCGGTGGCCGTGGACGCTCGCCGGCGTCGGGCCCTGGAAAGGGCCGGCACTGCGGCGGCAGCGGCGGGGGCAGCGGTGGGGGTGGCACCGGGAAGAAGGTGCTGCCACCACCACCGCCGCCGCGGGAGGCCTCGGCCGGGACGCGGGGCGGCAGTGCCAGCGGAGGCTGGAGGAAGGGGGTGGATGCCCCCGGGAAGGGACCGGGCCGCTGGGGAAGAGGCGGCGGGAAAGCCGGGGAGGGCAGCGGCGGGGGCGGGCAGCCGAATGGAGCGGAAGGCGGAGGCTGCGGGGGCGGCGGACCCTGGCGGCCCTGGACGAAGAACGGCGGCAGGGCCATGTCTGTAGTGCAGCCACCGCTAGCCCTGACAGTAAGCTGTGTACTTCTTTATCCGGGTTCCGGGAGGAAGTGACGTTTACAATGCGCGCCAGCCTCTCACGCGTTTCCTGGAAGCGCTCCGTACTTCAGCACTTTGGTTCCCACTTGAATTCGGAGATAGAGGTACTAGAGACACAACCTGAGGCTTCGGCTGAGAAGTAGTTTGGGGTCCTAATGGAACTGGAGATTTGCTTATCTATCCAGGTTTTGTTATTAACCCTGAAAGTATCGCGTAATATGGACATACAGTTTTGCTTAATCATTTTCCTGTTGTAGGTTTTTTTTTTATTTCAAATGTTTATGAATAAAGCTTCTGCAGAACTTAATGTAATTCCAGGAGTGCATTTACTTAGTTTTTTTGGTTTTTTTTTTTTTGAGACATGTATGGGGTTTTTTTTGAGACATGGTTTCTCTGTGTAGCTTCTCTGTCCTGGAACTCACTGTAGACCAGGCTACAGAGATTCAGAGATCTGCCTGGCGTATTCTTATTTTTTAAAACTGTCTAGTGGGGTGCATGCCAAGATGTGGAGGAAGGACAACTTGAAGGAGTAAATTTTCTTACATCATGTGGATTTCTCCAAACAAACCAGGGTTGTCAGACTTGGTATCAAGCTTTTTAGAGTAGCTGTACTTTATGTTAGTATTTTGGAACACAACCTGTGTTAGTTACGCAGAGACCTATGAAGTCATTGTGTTGTGGCCACACCTGGAAGGTGTGGTTACCTTCCGACTTAAAGGGCCCACCCCAACACGTGGTCCCTCTCTTGCTCTCTCTCTCTTCTATCTCACACACTCTCTCTCTCTGGGGTACCCCCCCTTTTCCCTCTCCCCCTCTTCCCCCACCATGCCCCGCTACCCACATCCTCCATATCCCTCCTAATAAACCTCTCGCAGAGAATATCGGTTGTCCCCCTGCCTCATCTATTTTTAATTCCTAACACTTTATCTTCACCAGCAATATGAGTAAACAGTTTTCTCTGCATTCTCATATTCTTTCCTTTGAAGTATCTATTCCCATCTTTTGTATTTTCTAATCCAGTCTTCTCCCTGCTTGTGTGTATGTGACTTTGGACCAGCACATGCTAAAGCATATGTGTTGTGGTCAGAGGTGAGCCTTCAGGAGTCAGTCTAGAGTCATTTTCCTTCCGCTGTGGGTTCCCAAGATTAAGTCCAGGTTGTGGTGTTTGCATGACAAGGCCTTTTACTCAATAAACCTTGCTGGTCCTTACTATTTCTGTTTAAATATGTCTGAGTTGTACATGGACGTGTGTGGGCCAGAAGAGGGCATTAGGTTGTTTTCCTCCACTCATCACCATCTATTATGTGCTGAGCCACCTCCCTAGCCCACCTGCATTTTTGTCTAAGGTGTGAACTTTAATTGAATCAAAGTATTTCTTTGCACCAAGGAATGTTCATTTGTTGCTGCATCATTTATATGGTTAAATCCCTGAATTAATTCCACTGATAGTTGTATGAATACAACTATCAGCTTCAGTGGGGAAGCTACTGAAACTGAGTATCTAGCTCCTCACCAAAGAATTATCTTTAATTTTTAGAATTGTCTTTTAATTGGGGTGTTTAGGCCTCCAGCTCCCTTCCAGCCTTACAACCCTATGTAGGAGAGGTTAATGGGAAGAGGGGGCGCAGACCTCTTTACTTCTCCTGGCTGTTTAGGGTCTATGGTTTGTCCCCCACCACCCCCCGGGGCTATAGCAAGCTCCATCAACAGCAAATGCTAACAGCAGTCTCCTCCAAGCCTGCTGGCTGTAGGCCAATACCACACGCCACCCCTTCTCTTTCTCTGGGCTCTCATATTTGTATCCCCAAGAGCCCTAGACCACACCCTTCTGTGCTACACATGGCACAAGGTAGACCTTTACCAGTTGGCAAAAGCCACACCCCACACAAGATAACAGCTTTGGACAAACCATAGACCAACTAAATGTTGTTTGGGATTAAAACAAAGACATATTTACATAAAACTGAGTTTTTAAAGAAACCAAAAATTCCAGTACATAGAAGTGCCATGGATTTACCAATCCTGGAATAAAGCAGCCTGTATGACATCTGTGCTCTTTAAAAATGACACCAATAGCTAAGCACTGTAGCACACGGCTTTGGTCCCAGCACTCAGGAGGCAGAGGCAGGTGGACCTCTGATTGCCTTTGGTAATACAATGCTGAGTGCTGTACCACCATAGCATGGACAAACCACTACAGTTGCTTTTATTTATCATTCTGTTTTATCCAGGTGCCAAACCCTAAATTCCAAGATAAATCGTAATTTTATGTAGCTGTTTGTCTCCTAGTTCATTACATATTTAGAAATTGCCAAATAATGCTCTTGAAATAGAAATAATGATTAAAATATAAGGGAAGGATAATAAAAATAGAGTACAAAAGACTTTGGGACCCAGAACCATTACTATAGAGAGCAAGGACATCTGTTTCCGTTCCGTACCGCAGCTACCAGGGTTAGATATCTGCGAAATGTCTGGCTGCACCCTACTATGGCTGTACCAAGGAACCTCACATCCCTTATATTTTAGAAATCCCCAGTCTTCGATGGGATTTAGCATGATGTATATTTTCCAGGAAAAAAGTGGGTGAAAACTCAACAATCTGAAAGCCAAAAAAGGAAAAAAACAAATACTTACAGATACTCTGACATAAAGGACTTCAAATAAAATTGAACTGAAAGACTGCTGTAATGGACTCAGATACAATTTTTACTTGGGTCTATCTCACCCTGTGTCTTAGTTTTGCTGTATAATGCAAAGTAGTAATTTATTTGTCAATGAGAACCGTGACTAATAATTTCCTTATGTTTTGTAGACTTAAAAAGTCAACATATATCTAGGACCAACAGACAAACAAATTCAGTACTTTAGAAAAAGTGCACACCACACTAAGATACTTTATTTAGTCTGAGAAATGGCTGACAGTAAGCCACATAAAGAATTAGTTGTCTATGGTCTTCTTCTGAGTATTTAAATCAGACTATTAATCCTATCTACTCACGAATGGTGGTAAAAATGGTTCAAAGATGGCAAAGAAGTCAGACAAGCCATCGAGAGAATGGATCTGTTTTTTATGGTACCAGCTGGAAAACCAATGACATGCACTAGTAGAAAAGACCAAAAATAGAGATAACATGTCATCAAAATATAGGGTTTCAAGGTATTTTTCCTTATCTGAAAACTACCTGTTCCAGTTTTTTAAATGAAATTTCAAATAGCTCCAGGGAATGTGGGTAGGAAAAGGCAGTACTAAAGAATGGGATCCCAATACTCAACTTTAAAGAATTTATTTTCCCATTTCTAGAGTAACATTATTGTAAAGTCCACAGTTATTGCAACACCTGCATTGCTTAAAAGAATTCCTAAGAATTTTGTTAAAGCACATTTTTAAAAAACAGAACCAAAATAATGTACATTTTTATCTCTAAACATTGTGTCATTAAAGTCCATGTACTGTCTTCTGTATAAATCAATGTGATGTTACAATAATATACATGATCCGATTCTTATCTTAAAGGCTTCTGACCATGTATGATATCCAAGATCGATTCAATGCCTTTAATGCCAGACTGCAGAAACTGTTATGACCCTAAAGAAAACAAGGGAAAGCTCTATGTACAGGCAGGAGTCTGAGGGCTTAGCTGTTTGCAGCATCCGCTTGGCGAGGCCATCCATCCTCCTCAACGCCAGAGTCATATTCCTCTTCAGAGGACTCTTTTGATGGAGCCCTATAATAAAAAGCCATAATTGTTTGTTAGTTTTTTCAACAAAATGACTAAGAATAGTAAACTAATCTTCATAGCTAAATAACCTTCCAAAACAGAAAACAAGAATATTTTTAATATTAGGATTGCTTAGTGGCGAAAGATGGGAATTATGTCATAGAAGAGTCAGTCCAGTGATTTCCCTAATAAAGCTACTGCTGAAATGAACTGCAGCTCATGAACAAATCTAGCCCACTGTCTGATTCTGTAAACAAAGATTTGCTGAGATATGGACAAGCTCAATCATTAATGTGTTATCTATGGTGCTTCTGTGCTGGGGCAGTTTTGAGCATTTGTAGTTCAGACAGTATGGCTCTGAAGCATTTATGTGAGAAAGTTTGCTGATTTCTAGAATAAAGCAGTAACTGTGTCAAAGTGGTCATCTGACAAAACACTGAGGGAAAATCAATTTTGTAAACAAAGTTTTGGTCTTATGAAAACCATTAAAAAAAAAAGCTGAATGTGCTAGTACACACCAGTAATCCCAGCACTTAGAAGTCCGAGGCTATGCCCAGATACTTACTTCAAGGCCAGCCTATGTCTAAAAAAACAAACAAATGAGGCAGGTCATAAAAACAACAACAACAACAACAAAAAAAAAACCCGTCATCCATCAGTTAGGAAATTAGCATCAGGCTGGAGTTGGCTCGGGGGTTTAGAGTACTGGCAGTTATTCCAGAGGACCCAGGATCGATTCCTAGTAACCAAATGTCAGCTCCAGTTCGAGGGCTCAGACATACATGCAGGCAAAATACCAATGCACATAAAATAAAAATGAAAATTAGCCATCAAAAGCCATTTTAATCTCCGTATTTTGAATACTTAATGTCTGTTCTCCCTTGCCCTACCTTTTCCTCAGCTTTCTGAGACAGGACTTCTCTTGTGTAACCCTGGTTGCCCTGGAACTCATTCTGTAGATCAGGCTGGCCTCAAACTCAGAGATGTGCCTGCCTCTTCCTTCTTGGTCTTGTTTTGAGACAGTATCTCCTAGTCTAACTTGGCCTCAAGTTCACTGTGTAGCTGAATTAACCATGAATCCCTGTGCTTTCTACTTTGACCTCTCAAATGCTGCACTGCAGGTGCTCCCCTTCACATCCAAATGGAAGACTGTCTCTTTATATACTGCTTGCTGCAGGAAAAGTAGAGGCTGATTTTGCACATTTTCAGTTTTCAAATTCTTGCAAAATTATTCTACAAACAATAGATTTTTCCTATAAAATTCATGAGATCATTACAAATAAGTTATAAAGACCAATAAACTCAATGAGTAAGGACCTTCACTTTTAGCTCTATTCTGACTTGAGAATGTTTTACCGAATGTATCCTGGTTCTTTTTTTCCTTCTACTACTTCTTTGTCAACTTCCACACATACAATGTCAGAATTAGGAACCTCGAACATTGGTTCTAGTAACAGCTTTTCCTAAAAAGAGAAAAGATAACAAATTAGAGGAAAATGGATTGCACAATACTTGAATTTTAAGCACTGTAAAAGTTTTCATATTCCTTATATTAAAACAGCTAATTATGTTCAGGTTATTTTATAAATAAATCAATGGCCTATTGTTCTGCCAATGTGGGCAACATAGACACACAAAGCCTACAGTTCCAGATGTAACTCCAAAGTGGTGCCTGGCTTTTTCTATGACTGAGGCAGGCAACTAATAATCCTTACTTTTATGTCACTAATTGTAAAATCACTTCTACCCAGCTCTTTGATTTCAGACTGTGATTCATATGAACATTTGCAGCAATAGGCTTTAAGGAAACTTTAGAAAACCAATTTTTCCTGTAGGTAGGAGCTAAAGGGAATTGCTGACACATCAAATTTTCCAGAAATGTAGACTGAATTACTTGTTTTTTCAGTTTGCCTGTCTATGTCTGTCTTTAGTAATACCTTAACACAAGAGTACAGTCTCAAACTGCGTATGGTAAATGCACAGTTACATAATTGAAATACATGACAGCAGAGGAATCCTTAAAGGAAAAGATAATCTATACTTGCTTTGGGAGCAAACAATGAGATAGTAGTCCATGCCAAATCTGGGGAGCAGGGCACAGAAGTTTAAAAAAAGGAGTGGGTGGTGGCAGGAAGTCTGTGTCCTACCTAGTCTCTAAGCAACCCCATAGCACACTGAAGCATGGGGGCAAAGGGGGATTTCAACAGGTCTGAGAAGGAACTGGGTCAACTGTCTTTGTAAAGCTGGGCATGTTAGTATAGGCCTGTAACCACAGAGCTTGTGAGGCAGACACAGAAGACTCAAGAGTTCAAGGTCATCCATGGCTACCAAGTCTGAGGCCAGCCTGGACTACCTGAGCTCTTGCTCTCCAGATGCCTCCTGCTCCAAATTATGCTATAGAATTTTCTCAAATTCTCCTTCCAATGACTAAGCCTCCCCCCACCCCCCTTTTTTTTTTCCTCTGGAAACATAGTCTCTCTACATAATCCTGGCTGTCCAGGAACTATACATTATATAGACCATGCTGGCCTCAGATTCAAAGATCTGCCTAACTCTGCCTCCCAAGTGCTGAGATGTGTGTTATCACACCCGTCTGACTCAGATTTTATGTATTTCAGTCATAGTGTGTATGCCCTTCGTTGAACACCTTACAATTTAAGTCTTAAAGAGTTCTTTTTGTTTACAATTTGGGGTTGATTTTCTTTTCTTTCTTTTTTGAGACTGTGTCATGGTGTCTGTAGTTTTGTTCCAGTGTCAATCTAGCCACGGCTTTCAAAGCAGCCTCTGTACCATTCAGTTCACATCACATCACCAGCTTAAGCTGGTCCTTGGTGATCTTTTCCTAATTCAGTCACACAGCATTTGCTCTATTGACTGTAACAACTATTATTAATCTTTCCAGAGTCACAGAATTTTACCTAAATGGAAATAATGTCTATTTCATAGACGAACAAGTTCGAGAAAGTTAAGTAAACTGAGACAGAGAAACAAGATAAAAGATTGAGGCTGGGCTGGCCTTGAACTCGCTATAGAGCTGAGAATGCATGCTTCTACTGCCTTCACCTTCTGAGTATTAGCATTACAGATATAAGCCACCACATCTAGCTATATGATGTTGGGTATAGAATTAAGGACTTCTTGCATTCTACCACGTACTCTACCTACTGAGCGACCCTAACCCCAAACAAACTGTGTGTGTGAGTGTGTGTCTAAGTGTGTGAGGGAGAGAGAGAAAACACATGTAAGTGTTGACATTCACACTATTAAGCCACACTTACAGTCACCTATTACCTTTGTCTGGGAGGTGAGGCAAAATAAAATCTGTGACTACCCCATCCATCCTCCAGACACTTGGTGGCACACGCCTTTAATCCCATCCTTGTGAGTCTGAGGCCAGCCTGGTCTACAGAGTGAGTTCCAGGACATCCTGTGTAGTGAAACCCTGTTTCAGCACCTACCAACTCCCCCAAAAGGAAGACATCCAACACCAACCTTTGCTCTTCATGCACATGTGTCTGCATGCATGTGCACAAATACACACATATTTACATGCATGCTGGCCAATGCAAAACAAAATGCCACATTTAGATCAGGAACAATCTAGAAGTTTGTTGTTAATTTTATAACTCCAACTTACCATTATGGACCGAAGACCTCGTGCACCTGTTTTTCGTTCCAGTGCCAATCTAGCTATGGCTTTCAGAGCATCCTCAGTAACATTCAGTTCACACTGCAGATGAAAGATAAACAAAAATTTAAGTCCTTGGTGATCTTTTCCTAATACAGTCGCATAGCACTTCATCTACTAACTGTCATGGCCATTATTAATCTTCCAGATCCAGAGATTTTTGTAAACAATGACTATTTCACAGATAAACAAGTTCTAGAAAGCGAAATAAAGACTCAGAAACAGAGCAAGAAGTAAAGGCTGCTGTGGCCTCTGTCTCTTGAAAGACCTGACCCCATTCAGACTAGACTGACTCTTACCACTTAGACCTCATTACCGATGACCTTTATTGTCTCCATAAAATTTTCTTTTTGCCGTAGTGTTAGGGATTAAACCCAGGGCCATGCACTCTACCACTGAGCTACACCCCAATACATTTTAGAGAATGTTATCTCACTCTGCATAAAAACAAAAACTAAAAGTGCAAAATGTGAGACAAGTCTGTCATTTCTCATGATGCTTTAGAATGTCATCTTCAAGTGGTATTTGTCTTTAATCAATTAAGCAATCGTAGTATCATTATTATGAGTAACAAACTTGTTCCTTGAGCTCAATGGTAAAGTGCTTTCATGGAAACAGAAAAAAATACTTAGAGATGCTAAGTTTATAAAACTCAAAACATCTTTTACTTGATTGGATGTGCTGGCGAGAGTGACCTCCATGTTTGGAGGTGAGAGCTAATAAATTTACACAAAAGCATATAAAATATACATAGATATGAACAGCAAACGCACTTAGAGCAGCAAAGCTGAAAGGACAATTTGGTCCATTTGGCTTGGAGAGCCTCAACTAGGCTGACACTTCTCTCTGTATCTTTGTACTTTTTGCTCATTTTAATGCAGAAAAATAAAACTCACAAGTGCTGAATGCAACACACCATGCCTTCCTACATCTACACTCAGTGAAAATAGGCTGGGATTCCAGATGAACATGTTCTCTTTGAATATACCAGGCTAACAATAAAATTTTAGTATCAAAAAATCATAAAGGAAAAATTAAAACCTAACCTTATCCATGCTGAATAAGGCCTGATATTGAGGAATAACAGCATTACGTGGCTCAGTTAGTATTTGTACGAGAGTCTTTTCATCTAGGCTATGCAAAGGAACCACCACAGGCAACCGCCCCACAAACTCAGGTATCATGCCAAATTCAATGAGATCTCTGGCTTCCACATGGCGGAGTAACCGGTCTTTTTCTTCAATGTCTTGATGAGTATTGGATTCTCCACTTCGATTAGCAAGGTCGGCAGCAGCTGCAGCCCTTCTGCCCTTTCCCAGATTAGATGGTGTTCCAAATCCAAGATACTATCCAAGAAATGATAGAGATTATACACAGTTAGCTGGTGTTTCAACAGTTTCAACAGTAGATGTTTCAACATCTACAAGTCCCCTATGAAACAGGGTCAAAAGGTTAAGTGCTCTGACAAAGGGCTTGCTTCTCTAAGTAGCAAAGCTAAGATTTGAATTCAGGTCTTAGATTTCCAGCTAGAAATGCCCTAATTCCCAATAGGTTAAAATTATGTGGCAAATCTTCTTTGACATGTCCTTGATTCTATTAATTTTACATATTTCTACCATCAAATCCATTTTGGAAGTCTGATGAAGCACTAATAATGATCACTATTAGAACATATTTCCTTGCCTTTGGTTACAGAAACACAAAACAAGCTTAACTGTTACATGAAGGAAAAAGATCCCCTGTTAACTTATGTAGAATTTCAACAGAAAAAAAAAAAAAAAAAAAAAGAAACTAAAATAAGAATCTAACTGTATTGATGTTGAATGAGGCTTCATTTCATTCCATGACTCGGTATCTGTGACCAGAGCGTAGACTATGAAACTCTTACTAAATTACTACTTAAAATTAGTACATTAAGGCAAGAGTTCAAGGACAACTTAAGGCAGATTTAGAGCTCGTCTGTAATACATTTGGACTGGCATATAAAGAGATGGGGGCCACTAGATAAAACACAAAAGCCTGAAGAATACAGGGTGTTCTTAGCTTCTTGCCGCCATGTTATCATTACATTTTGTTGTAACCAACCGACTACTGTGTAGAATGTGTACCCTGAAATCCAAGCCCCAATTAAAGTCAAGGCATATGAGAATGTTTTATAAAGGATGCTGGAGAGATGGCTCAGTGGTTAAAAGCACTGGCTGCTCTTCTAGAGGTCCTGGGTTCAATTCCCAGTACTTCACATGGTGGCTCACAACCATGTATAATAGGGTCTGATGTCCTTTTCTGTCATGCAAGCACACATGCAAATAGAGTACTCATCAATTATATAAATAATTTTTTTAAAGTTAAAAAAATGTTTTACAAGAAACATCAATAAAATTCAGCAAAATCACAGTCCTTTTCCCTACTCCTTCTAAGTTCTTCCTTCTATTTGGAAAAGCCAGAAGTGAATTTTGACAAACTTTATGGGCAATGAGACAAGCTGTTTGCTTCCCCCATCTGCTCTCATTCGTTTGTTCCTCCTGCAGCAAATCTCTATGAAAACTCCTTAGACAAAATATAAAATTAAACTTGTCAAGTTACACCATGACATCCTGGCTGATCTGGAACTTACTGTGTCAACCAGGCTAGTCTCAAATTCACAGCAATCAATCTACCTGCTTCTGAGATTAAAATCCCGTGCCATCACGAATAGCTAGTTCATAGGTATTGGAAATATTGTTACTCTAAGATTTGAACACCGGGGGATATGCATTGTATCTTTCTGAGAAAATCCAATGGCTGGGAGAGTAAGTGTGTGAACAGAAGCTCAGCGCCCACCCTGTGCAACTCTGTTACACACTGCCAACGGAGACTTGATGTAGAATGCCAATGGCAAACCTCAGAGCAACTCACTTTTTCATTTTTCCTCCTGCTAATGATTCTGTCCAAGCCATTAAAAGCACCAGATGCCACAAACAAGATATTTGTTGTATCAACCTGAACTGTCTCTCCACGTAGCTTTCGAGAATTCTTTTCTGGAACATTGACTATTGTGCCTTCTAGAAGTTTTAATAAACCCTGAGGATGAATGAATTATAGCATTACCATATGTAAAGACATTATTATACATCAAATAATAGAATTCAATGGGGGAAAATAATACGTGGTTATGGTCAATGAGTGTAACTAACGAAAACTCCCACATTTCTATAACCAAAATAAAAGCCAACTGCACTTATCACATTGGTACTTTATAAATTAATTGTAATTCAGGAGTCATCTAAGAAAGTTGAGTTTGATGGTAAAGGCTTCCTCTCCCTTCTCCTCTCACACCTCCCCTCCTATCACTATGTAGCCCAGGCTGGTCTCAAGCAGTGATCCTCTTGCCTCAGCCTCTGGAGTGCTGGATTATAGGCAAGAACCACCATACCTAGCTTGATGGCAAACTCTTAATGCAGACAGAATGATGACTCTTGTTAAATGGCAATAAAACAGTGCAAATAATCAAAACTGAAACAGTCGATTTTCACATAAATTCTATAATTCTAACATAATTTTATAGTCAACTTGGATGTGTATATTTTGAGATGCCTTCATAAAAAAATTATCCAGCATATTTTATAAGTATGTCATGATTCTCTCTGTGTCTGTCCAAAAAAAAAAAAGTAACAGCAGCAGCATTTTGGTTTGTCATAGCTAATTATTAATGTGGCAAATAGGCCACTGTGACATTAATCATGATTCTGCAACAAATGAAACGCTATTTTATTCCATCTCCTTTTTGAGATCAGTGTCATGAAGCCTAGGTTATTTTCAAGTTTACTATGTCGGTAATGATAAATGATAACATTGAACTCCTGATCCTCCTTCCTGTGCCCCAAGATTATAGGTGTGTGACACCATATCTGCTCTTTTTCTTTCCCTTTCCTTTCTTCTTTACTTTTCAACTCTCCTTCCCTTTATTTCTTTTGGTGCTAAAGACTGAACCTAGGCCTTGAGCATACAAGGCAAGCACTTTGCACTTTAACACTGAGCTACACCTCGGTCGCCATACTAATCCTATAATTAAATAAGAGGATTAAGAAACATGCATGGATTATTTTTGTCTAGTCTTCAGTCTTCTAGAAATGTTTAAGAGGACCTTAAAAAATAAAATTAAAATAACTTAAATTTCCTAAGAAATATAATTTTTTGTTTTTAAAATTTATTTATTTTATTTTATGTGCAACTGGTGTTTTGCCTGCATGTACGTCTGTGTGAGGGTGTTGGATCCTAGAGGTGTGAGCTGCCATGTGGGTGCTGAGAATTAAAACCAGGACCTCTAGAATTGCAGTCAATGCTCTTAACCACAGAGCTACCTCTCCAACCCCAAGAAATGTAATTTCTTATTTAAAATTACTAATGACCTCTTTTAGGATCTTATATACTCTAAATGGTATGTGAAGCTAGATGTGGTGGCATATGCCCATTATCCCAGGATTCAGGAAGAAGAGACAGGCATACTACTGCAAATTCAAGGGCAGCCTGGACTACATGGATCTTGTCTCAAAAAAAAATCCCACACTATAAACAAACAAACAAACAAACAAACAAACAAAGTGGTATATGAAGTTTAGGGTGGGAGAAATAAAATATAATCTAATTGAATGTGAAACCAAACGTACAATATTTGGGAAGCTGATGTATTCCCTTCCTTTTAGTGGGCTTGAACAAAATATTCAACTGCTTACTTGCTGAACGCCTTCTCCACCTACATCCCGTAATTGATGAATGCCTGGCACACTGCCAATCTTATCTACTTCATCCAGGAAGACAATTCCTATAATTTAAGGAGGATTCTATTTATAATATGAAAAAGAAAGTCACAAGATAGTCTCAGCTTTAAAAGACTGGATAGCTACAAAGCAAAATTATTCAATTATTTTTTTACACTTAACATCTAAAAGCATCATCATCTAAGAATATACTTTCTCATTCATCTTCTCATGTAACAATTAAAAACTGATCCTACAGTATATCATTTGAGAATGATAACCAAATGTGCTCTGATAACAATTATTTACACTACTAATAATGTATTCAATTTTTTTCTTGTGGGAAGGTAAGATACAGCATGTAGGCATGTGACATTTATTAGAATTAGTAAAACTTTAGTTTACTCTCCCTATCTCTCTATTCCGACCCCCATTCGTGTGTGTATGTATGTGTATGGGTAGGGACATGTACATATCATGGCATATGTGACAGTCAGGAGACAATTTGCATGATTGGCTCTCTCCTTCCACTAGGTGGCCCCTGAGGACTGAACTTAGGCTTGGTGGCAAGTGTTTTTGTCTGCTGACCCATCTCAATGGCCTAGCACCTAGAGCTTTGTCTTAAAGCAGTGGTTCTCAGCCTTCCTAATGCTGAGACCCTTTAATACAGCTCCTCATGTTGTAGTGATTCCCCCAACCATAAAATTATTTTGTTGTTACTTTGTAACTGTAATTCTACTGTTATGAATCATAGTGTAAATATCTCATATGTTAACCCAAAGTGGTCATGACCCATAGGCTGAGAACCACTGTCTTAAAGGAATCTGAACAGGAAGCTGTTAGGTTCTTCATGTAAGAACAGAGAAGGGAAATGCAGCACCTATAACAATCCTGGAGGAACAGGCTAAATTTTTTCTATACGCATCCATTCTAAACTCTCGCTTTCCCTACCCCGGGGCACTGAAAATCTGGAAAGGCGAAAGAATAAGAAAACCAAGACCTAAAAGAATATAACAGCCTGTTTTCAGCCTACCAGCCATCTCTGGAGCCATAAGACAAGGTAAACAAGCAAGCCAGAAAGTGTGTAACACTGGGTACTTTCCTATAATTAAAAATGTTAGCCCTCAACTCAGGAGAACTATACTACCCCTTGATATGAGACTGCTTTCTCAAGACACTTCGTCTGGGAACAGACAAGCCGCACTTACAGCATACCTTGTTGTGCTTTCTCTACATTGTAATTGGCATCTTGGAGCAGTTTGGCAATCACAGATTCAATATCTTCACCTACATATCCAGCCTGAGTCAAAGTTGTACAGTCACAGATAGCAAAAGGAACATCAAGGCATTTAGCTAAAGTTTGTGCCAGCAGGGTCTTACCTACAAACAAAGATAGTAACTAAAAATATATTCTTACATTTTTCTACAAAACTAAACTTACGTATACAATGAAACTTAAAACATTGTTACATCTGTTCTCTACTATATTTGGATTTATTTTATTATTCCTTTTACAAAATTAGAGATTGAAATAATTAATAAGTTAATTAAAAAGTTAGGGATTAGCCCAAAGGAACACACTAATATCTCAAATTCAGTTTTAGGTATAAATAGCGAATAATAATAATGTTGCCAGAGCAATCTTAGATTTTGTTTTGTTTTTGAGACAGGTTCATGCTATAAACATGACTGGCCTCAAACTTGTAGCAATCGTCCAGCATCAGCCTTTCAACTATTAGGATAACAAAAATCATGAGAGCCAGAAACCACTGTTATTACAAGGGTTAGGATACAGTATCATTCCCTATTTTTAAAAATGTGTAATAAAGTTTCTCAAAATGTTAGTTACCTGACCCAGTTGGTCCAAGCAGCAAAATATTACTTTTTTCGAGTTTGATGTCATCATGAGAAGAATCCAACACTTCACCTCCTCGTTTTTCCTGAGGCATTTGCTGATTTACCTGCTGCTGCATAGACGCTCCTAAGGCATTGCCGTGCGGGCTAATTCCAGCAATCTGAAGTAACTCTGGGGACAAACAAAGGGATAACTAGAGTTGCACCTGAATGGACTTGAAAAATGTTCCACACACTACTACATCCAAAAACAAGCACCTACTGGAAACAACTCAAATATTTCAGCACTGCTCTACCTAAAAAAGAGAATTTCAAATTGACAAGTGATAAATGACAAATACATGACTGTAATACAATGAGCCTCAAAGAAGGAACTAGAACTCTCCTCTGTATTTACATCAGTGTTTAAATATGCACTTCACAGAAGACAGCACAACAGAACTGTGTGCTTCAGCTGCCAACCTCCCCTTGCCTCTAAACAGCTGCACAAATTATAGAAACATTCTGATTCTGTTTTCTATCTATCTATAATGCTGTTTTCTAACAGCACTATTACCTATTAAACACACAGTTGGATGTTAAGAGGATAAGCATGATTGGTTTCAAGATCCTATGCAAAATTAAGGTCTGTCTGTCTATCTGTCTTCTTTCTGTACAAATGAAAAGCTGGACTATAGAAAAAAAACAATGAGACCAAGTATGGGAGAGCACACTTCCCAGTATGGGAAGCAGACGCTAGCAGATCTTTGAGTTCAAGGTAAGTCTGGACTACATACTGAGTTCCAGGCCAACCAGAGTTACATACGAAGAGAAAAAAGAATGAAGAAGAAAGGGGAAGGAAGAGGAACAGACAATTAGGAAACTTGGGTTCTGGCCTCAATTTGGCTGCCTCCTGCTTATGGAACCTTGGAAAGCTACCTAGCTCTCCTGGACATGCTTCCCCAACTACCATATAAAAATACTATGACACCAGCCTTTTCTAAGTCTATTCCTGTGAAAATGTTTCTTTTAGTATAGCAGGAAAGCAAGTGTGGTAAATCTCAGTATCAATGACCTTATTTGACTAACTCATTTTACGGGATATCAATCAACAGGACCCTTCAAGTCCCTTCAACACAAAATACTTAACTAGAGAAGATAACACTGCTGGTGAAGTGTTAGTTTACAAAAATGAATGTTCATTCTTTTTTTCCGCTTGACTAGAAGAACTCAGAGTCCTTAAAGACTTTGCAAACAACCAAACTGTCCCCAGTTCTCCTCACTGAAGGTGACTGTGACTAAGTGATTCTTGCATACAATTCTAGATTTTATACTGGTTTATACTTTATGTGTATGAATGCTCTGCCTACATGTGTACCACCAGCACAGCTGTGTCCTTGGAAGTGAAAAAGAGGGCACTGAATTCGCTGGAACTAAGGTTACAGATGGTTGTGAGTCACCATGTGGTTGCTGGGAATTGAACACAGGTCTTTGCAATAGCATCAAATGTTCTAAACCACTGAGCCAGCTCTTCAAGCACCTGGGTTACTTTAAAGCTGCTTCTAAAAAATGAGTCAAGACTATCATAATGCTGTCTAATGACCATTTTAATCAAGCCAACAGAATAATAACAATTTAGTCATACCAATTATTATTGTCCTAGTTTATCAATTATTACTTTAAAAAATCATCATGCCTAAGGCAAAAGGTTATTCTAGTCATTAAGATTACTAGTCTTAATATGCACAGAACTCAATACATACAGAAACTGAGTTGTAAACATCTGAGAATAAGCCACAATATTATTATCCACATTAGGCAAGAAAACATACTCTGCTGAGTTTAGCTGTTATTGAAAAAAATTTTCTTTTTAATCTCTGGAAAATCCAATTAGGAACTAAATTAGTGGCTCCTAAAGGAAAGGACTTAACTTTGATTTAGCCCTGCCCAATGAAGAAAAATGATTTAGATAAAATATTTTAAATATGTATTCTAACTATTCAATGACTTAAGGTTAAAAAAAAAAAAAAAAAAAAGAGAGGCCAGGGAGATGGTCCAAAAGGTAAAAGCAGTAGCTGGATAACCAGTTTGAGTTCGACCCTAGAACCCATGTGAAATCTATCACATTTACTGAGAGAGGCAGGACTGGCCTGGAACACGCAGTGCAGCAGCAGAAACAAGAAAGATGCTGCTTTAGTGAAGTGGAACTCCTACAACTTGTCCTCTGACCTTCATACGTGCTGTGTTGGCCCATATTCACAATGAAACAAATGACTTATTTAACTGATAATGATGTTTATTGTTCTATTTTATGGGTATGTGCGCTGGATTATACTTTGAGATGAGTCCACTTTCAGTGAGCCCTCCATTCCTGCTGGGTCTCACTCTGTAAGTAGTCCTCCACAGTGAGAGCTATGAGCAAACAGGTTAGTGTGATGATAGTGGCATGGAGCACAACAGATTATGTGTGTGTGTGTATATCAATAGGTAAATTGCTTATGTTTCTGTCTTTTAGTTTTCTCATCTATTAAGTGGGGATGAAAATAAAAGTTTATGCCTTGCAAGTTTGGAAAGGTTAACATACATAAAAGAGCATAGTGACTATAAGATAAGAAACACTTGCTCTTATTACTGCTATTTTCCAAGAGTTTAATTACTCACACACACACACACTAGGGATATAGCTCAGAAGCAGAGCACTTGTTCAGCGTGCATGAGGCCCCAGGTTCAATCTTCAGTACCACCAGAAAAAGAAAAGAAGGAATTACTCACAGAGCATAAATGCAAGCTAAGGATTTTATCGGCACTCAATTTAAGAAACAATGTTGGGGCTAGAGAAGTGGTCCAAAGGCTAAGAGCACTGGCTGCTCTTCCAAAGGTCCTGAGTCCAATTCCCACAAACCACATGGTGGCTCACACCATCTATAATGAGATCTGGTGCCCTCTTCTGGCCTACAGGCACACATGCAGGTAGAATGCTATATAAATAAGTCTTTAAAAAACCTGTTATGTTCCAATAATGGAGAAAAGCCACTTGTATCTAAGAGCTTTATGTAGATCTCTAATTTCCAAAGGGACTTAAGAATACTTAAAATTTATTTTAGTAGTAGGGTATGGTGGCACATTCCTTTAATCCCAGCAGAGGCAGGCAGATCTATGTAAGTTTGTGGCCAGCCTGGTGCACATAGCAAGTTCCAGGACAGAGACAGAGAGACAGAGACAGAGAGAATGAGTAGGAACACATGATACAGTCTAAATGTGGATGTCATAGGACAACATTTTAGCATTGGGTCTTTCCACCCACCTTGATGTGGGTTCTAAGATTTGAACTCAGATCATCAGGCTTTGCACATCAAATGCATTATCCTCTAAGCTTATCAGCCCATTTATATGTATAAAATTTTTGTATTATGTGTGTTTTATATGACTTTTGTCTAATGCCCTTAAAGTTCAGAACCAGAAATTCTACATAGGACACAACTAAACTGTACATAATGGTAAATTATACTTAAATGTTTGAAATATTTGTTTATAATCCAATCAACTCAGTTACAAACTGCTGTAACTGAAGCTCTTAGCTATTATAACTTGTTAAAATGCATATACATGACATTAAATTGCTGCATATATGACATGATTTACTCACTATAGGTTTATCTTAGTAATTTATATTACTTTCACTAGATATGAGCCCAAATGTATTCACATTGATTGCATATTTGATTGTATCTTTAGATTTAAGAAAGTCTCTCTGTGAATACTCAGGCTAGCCTGTGACTTGCAGTGTAGCTCAGAGCAGCCTTGACTTCACATCCTTTTGTCAACTGAGTGCTGGGGTTATTAAGCATGTACCACACCAGATTTAGATCTTACATTCTTACATATAATTTAGTTCCACTGCACTGTCTTTCCCTAAAACTTTGTGTGTGTGTGTGTGTGTGTGTTTTGCCTGCATGTGAACCACTTGCCTGCTTATTGCCTTTGGAGGCCAAATAGGGTATTGGATCGCTGGAACTGGAGTTACAGGTAGCTGTGAGCTGCCTTTGTAGAGTAGCCAGTACTCTCAGCCACTGAGCCATAGGACTCTAGGTCTTTTATTGTAATACTGATATTCACTGAGTATCAGTATTTCCATAAATTTAAAAATAGCTTGGTCGAAGCGTAATGACACATATCTGTAATTCCAACCCTCTATAACCCAAGGCCAACCTTGGATACACAACTAGATCCTGTACCAAGCACACACGTGCTCATACCCATGCACTCATTCATACATAGGAGACAATATAATTTCTCTTAAAATAGTGGTGGTACATGCCTTTAATCCCAGAACTGAGGAGGCAGGAGGATCTCTGAGTCCTAGTCTTAAGAGCCAGTTCCAGCAGCCAAGGCTACACAGAGGAACCCTATCTTAAAAATTAACAAAGGAAGGAAGGAAGGGAGGGAGGGAAGGAGGGAGGGAGGGAGGGAGGGAGGAAGGGAGGAAGGGAGGAAGGAAACTAATTAGACATATTAATTTTTTATTAGATTGGTTTCTCTCTATGCAATGACACACATGTTGAGGTTAGAAGAGAGTTGTGGGAGTTGATCCTCTCTTCTATGTAGAACCAAAGCATTGAACTCAAATCACCACAGTTACAACTATCTTTACTCATTGCACCACTGTGCTGGTCCGCAAAAGGTAAGCGGCTGGAGAGATGACTCGAGAGTATTGCTCTTGGACAGGAGCTGAGTGTCACCCCCAGTACCCATAATGGGCAGTGGAACTCACCTGGAAGTCCAGATCCCGAGGACCCAACCCCTCTCTGGCTTCCATGGACACCTGCTCTCATTTGTACTTATCCACACACAGAAACACACAACAAAATAAACTTTTCGTTGTTTTGAGACAGGGTTTCTCTGAATAGCCCTGTCTTTCCTGGAACTTGCTTTGTAAAACATGCTGGCCTCAGAGATCTGCCCCACCTTTGCCTCCCGAGTGCTGAAATTAAAGGGTTGTGCCACCATCCCCCAGCAAAATCTTTTTTAAAAATATCTAAAATATAGAAGTTATGAAAAATTGTCCCAAAGTTATATCACATATAATAGACATATTTAGATAGTACACATGAAAGATTTGAATCATCTTTTTGGTAACATACAAGGTGAATACATCATCACTACCACCGAGAGGCTTTGCTGAGACAAAACTCAGAAACAATAAAGAGTACAGACAGGGCCTGAGGGAGGAGACTTACTTGTAAATCTGTACTCATCCTCCCGTCTTCTTATTTCTAACTCTACGAAAGGAGATAAAAAGGGCAACATGAAATATTATATATTTGTTTAGTTTGGGGCAGACAAGAATGAATGCTTACTTCCTGCCTTCTTCCAAATTCACTTAAAGGATGTATTCGTTGTTTTCTGCTTTTCATGTTACATAACAATTTCTATACAACATCCTTTCTATGTTAAAGGAAACAAAACCAAGCTTAATAATGGTTGCCCAGGTAACCATTCATAGTCACATAAGTAGAATTTTTAAAATTATGTATTTTAAGAGAATAATAATTTAAGTATCATAAAAGTTGAAGTTGTTCATACTATAAGCATGAAAGTTTTTGCTCTCCAGCACCTCTTACAATTTAGGTATCAATTTAATGACTGAACAGAACCAGAAAACAGTTGCTGTATGACTAGACTACATTCTTTAGACCATATGAAAATGAAGGACCTACATCCACTGTTAGGTATGACTTCTGTTTTCTAAAAATAAGGTCAACTCTTATTACCACATAATTATTTTGCAGTAAGCTCAACAGGTGAACAGTGTCTTCCTTAAATCAGTTATTTATTTAATAGCTACAAAAAAGCAGTTAGCAGAAATTTCTCATACTATATGAACCTAAAATGTTGGGAATTATAGACCTAGATCAGAAATCAGGACTCCCTGAAACAGCAAAATAAACCTAAATATTTTCATTTTACTTGAATTGTAATTTATATTAAAACATTCTACTACTATACTTTACTGTCTATAGTATGTTAGAATTTCAGATTGACAGGAATTACACTGAAAATCATTTACAAATTTGCCCTTAACCTCATATTCTGGAGCTAGAAGACACCCCCCCCCCAAAAAAAAAAAACAGAGTTCTGAATATGCTGTGTTATCATCTTCACAAATCTCTTGCCTAAGCAAATGAAATTCTGTATCCTGAACCCAAAAGAGAAAAACTAGAGTTGTCCAGAGCACTGTACCAATCTGTGCATGGTAATCTCAATCCAGCAGCCTTCAAGGTTTTGTTGTTTTTTTTATAGTGCTAGAGATCAAAGGTGGGGGGCCTTTTGAATACCAAGCAGGGGCTCCACAAGGGAGCTTCTCACACATTTCCTAAGGAGACCCTCAAGAAACACATTGTACTTTTCGACTCCAAGTTTTAAGAAACAATACTTACCTAAAAGTTAATGCACTTTAGCATTTTTTGCTGTCACCTACTTAAAAAAAAATAATACTGGTAACGTGCCAAAATAATTTCATAATCTACTATGAAATAATTTAAAATGTTGCACTATGGTAAAATGATTTTCAAATAAGAGTTACAAATAAAGATTAAGCATAATAATCTCCATTGCGGTCAATTACCAAAAACACTCACCTCTAGGTGTTAATGATGTCTGCTTCTCAACCTCTGCTTGCTGTCTCAGATTAGCTGGAATATTATTATATATTCTCTTATAATGGTTATACACGGCAACTGAAAGTACTTTCTTAGCAAACGACTGGCCAACAACATACTTGTCGAGGTAGTTATAAATCTGAAAAATGATTAGGTATAAAAAATTTACTATGAGCCATCCTAAGAACAAACACATTACAAAACTACACTATACAAATATGGAAAAAAGATTGCCATTAAAGATGACGTGTCTAGGGCTGGAGACTTGGCTCAGTGGTTAACACTGCTTGCTGCTCCTGCAGAGGACTGGAGTTTAGCTCCAGCACCCACATCAGGCAGGTGAGTACTGCTTTTAACTCCACCTCTTCAGGCCTCAGCAGACATCCTCCCCAACCCCCACAGAAGCATGCACACCTACACATACGGAAAAAAAAAAAAAAAATGTTTTAAAAGGTTATCCAATTACCTGAACAGCCACTACAAAGCTCTGTTCTCTCCTCTGGGGTGGGGGCAGTGCTTGGGATCAAACCCAGGGAGGGACTTGGATGTGGCCTTGTATGTTCTGTCACTGAGCCACACCCTCAACTCGCTTTTGTTAATACAAAATTAAGCTCTGTTCCACGCTTCATATTACCAGCAATTTGGAATCAGGCATCAACTTCTTGAGTTTTTAGTGAAGAAGAAACTGTTAAGCTGGACATGGGGCTACAGATCTGTAATCCTTTTATGTGTAGGTAGAGGCAGGAGGGTCTGAATGACCAGCCTGAATGACATAGGAACACCTCTCTATAATAACACATACACACACAAAAACACACACATAAATTTGATAAATTCCTAAAAATTTAAATCACTTATGTATTTTTTAGAATGTCCAAAATCTACACAAATTAGCAAAGATATAAAACCTACTATTACAATATTTTTGCATAATCATTTCTTTAGCTTTAAATTATAGTTTTTCAAATCTTACTCATTCCTTACAAATTATATCTCTTTATTACTAAAAATGTCATAATACACATGAAGACAAACATACATGAGTGTCCTAAATAAACACAGGAGTGAATTCAAGAAGGCAGCGAGTGAAAAGTAGTGTAAGTTTGCAGACCACTGAGAGATGGCCAGAACAGAGAACACGGGACCACGAAGTAAGGGCTTCTGGGTTTTCAAATACACACCAGGTATTCAAAGGAACCAGTGTACACTTTCTCATATTTCACAGGACCAAATCACACTCTCTGAAACTTCTACAAAGAGTTACGGTGACACACACAGGGCAGCCCTAAAGGTTGTCTTCTGGGCTATACACACATATCATCAGTACATGTATGTACACACAGAAATTAAAAACAAACAAACTCATAGCCAGGCACAGTATGTAGGGTATGCCCATAATACTAGCACTTTAAAGATAATGGCTGGAGGATCAACTACATTGGGAATTCAAGGTTAAATAACCTGGGCTAGTGAGACCTGGTCTCAACAAACATAAGAAAACAACCTGTTTATACACCATTAGGACTTAACATAAACAGGAATGTCTTCAGAAGAAAAGGCTTCTACCTTTTTGGGGGGCGGAGGTGGTTTCTGCTGGAATGCCAACTTCACAGCCTCAGCTGCTGACTCTGGTTCTTTAATTATGCTTTTCTTTGAGTCTGCTTCCGACAGCACAACAAAAAAATGATGACATTTTTCACACTTGACAAAACGGGTGGAAGCTGAAAGAGAGGTCAAGAGAAAGAGAGGTCAGTTGTGTTCACCTAAAAACCCACTGTAGGGCTGAGGGTGTGGCTCAGGGTCCAGGACATCTGCTAGTTGATCTTTTGTCCTCTGGATGTGGCAGCACATGGCTGTAATCTTGGACTGTGAAGCTGAAGCAGAAGGACCAAAAGTTCAAGGTCATTTTGAGCATACAGTCATAGGCCAGCCTAAACCAGAAAGTAAGACCTTATACCAAAACACAAGAACTAGTTAAACAACAACAATAAAACTGGGCCAGCAAGATGGCTAATGGGTTTAGGTATGTGCTATTCTAAGCCCGAGTTCAATCCATGGAACTTACATGGTAGAGAGAACCCACACCCAAAAGTTATCCACTGATCTCTATATATGCACACTCATAAAATAAATGTATTAAAAACAACTATTTTATTTATTTCCACTAGATTCTTTTCCTGATCTAAAAATCATTAAGAGATCTGATTGTAATCCAACTTTCCACTTACCAGAGATAATTTTTAAAACTAGTTTGAGAACATAGACTAATCATATACTTTACTGAAATCCTTAAATGAACTGTTTACAAGTGTAAATTTTCTATATTTTTATGAAATTTTTCAATAAAGTTGAGATAAAACAATTTTAGCTGAAAATATAAGATACACATTTTTTCCCCCAGACAGGGGTTTCTCTATGTAGTCCTGGCTGTCCTGGAGCTTGTTCTGTAGACCAGGCTGGCATGGAACTCAGAGATCTGCCTGCCTCTGCCTCCTAGTCACCATGTGTAGAGGCAGAAGAGGGAATCAGGTCCTCTGAAAATAGTTACAGGTGGTTGTAAGGCATCCAACACAGATGCTGGAATCCGAGCTTGGAGCCTCTTGGATCCTATGTTTCCATTTTTAATCACAAAGCCAATAAGAATCTATGCTGGGGGAAAAGAGGTAGGTTAACCTAAACTAAAAGTGTATGAAAAATCCTTACAGAAACCCACTACTTTGTAAGTTAACTTAAATGCAATTTAGGGGATAAAGAGGTGGCTTGGTGGTTTAAAAAAAAAAAAAATGCTTACTGCTCTTGCAAATGACCTAGATGACCTAGGTTCCAGTCCCAGAACCTACATGGTAGCTTACCATAACCCCATTTCCAAGGGATCTGATGCTCTCTTCTGGTTTCCTGGGCCCCTGCCTGCACACAAGTGTTACACATAAGCCCATGCAGATATACATACATATATAATTTTTTCATCTTAGTCTTAAATATATTTTTTTAACTTTAACACAATTATCCTACACAAGTGGACAATGAAAATTTCAATGTCGGGGTGGGGGGAATCTCCTCTATAGGTTAGTCAGGAAGAGCACAGAAACCTCCCAAAATAACACAAGCCATTGCTCTTGGATAACCACCAAAACTAGACAATAAAACCATAATGCTAAAAACACAACACACTTGGTTGTAGGACCCAGGAGAAATCAAGGTAGAAATGACCTGAAAACTCCCTACTGGCTAGCTTGCACAGTACCGGAAGTTGCTATGAGGTTACTGGGTAATACCCTGCACCAGACTCCGCATGTTGCGATACTGACCTGCTGCCAGGTAGTATGTACCCACTAGTGCAACAGTGGCTCAAAGTTTATGGTAATAACCAACTTCTGAATTTGATCTGACGTCTGCTCCACTGGAAGGAACTCATGCCTGGTACCCTAAACCTGGCCAAAACCCCATGACTTCTGAGGTCAAAGGCCCCAGCGGGAGGGGGGACTTGCTACTTATCTTGCTAAATAGACATGCTGTCAAACTGCCTTCTAAATATTTATGTTTATAGATAGATTACTGTTGTCCTCAACCTTCACCAGGGAAGCTCTTCTTTGTAGTGGTCAGCAGCTAATGCAAAGACTGATTTACTAGTCAAAGTGCTAAGAATAAAGGATTACTGAGTGTTCGGCACTAAATGAGACACACTCTATCAATCCCTCTGGCCCCACACAACAAGGATGGAGGAAGAAGGGACAGAAAGAATGTTGAGAGCTGGAGGCTGGGGAAGACTTGTAAAATACTGTCCTTTGAACATGATATGGCTACTCCTGTACCTATGAACAACACACTACAACTACAGCTACCTGTACAAGATCAAGCCAATGAGATCAAGTCAGCATTTCAAAAGGCTGCACTAACTAAACTCAGGTTAAAAAAAGAAAAAAAGGCAGGGTAGTGGTGGCACACACCTTTAGAAAGGTGAGATGATAGACATGAAGCTGGAAAGAGTGTTGGGGTACCAAGTCAAGTGGAATGGGTAAACCGGGGTTGATATCAGGAGCTTCTTGCGGTTGACAGGAACTACGGCAGAGACCCACAGCTGGACAATGTGCAGAGTGAGACTCTGGAGCCCAGCAAAGCCCTCACCTCAAGCTCAGGGATCTATGCAGAAAGGTGGTGAAAAGCTCCTAAGAGCCAGAGGTGAGGGATGACTAAGAAAACAGTGTCTTCAGACACAACAGGACTGATGCACATATGAATCCACGTTGGCAGCATGCACAAGACCTACACAGGCTTATGCCAGAAGGGCAAGGAGACAGGGGTCCTACCAAGAAGCTATCTGTAACTGATACCTGCTGAGAAAACACAGTTTTCTGGACCAGAGTGTTACTAGGTATGTCAACCACACTTGTCTAAGAGTAGTAAGCCATCACAAAACTATCTCAACAGTATTTTTGTGCCCTTTTTTAAATAAAAAATGTTTACTCTGGCAATATTTTGTCTTAATTGGTTTATTGTTTGTTTTGATTTTCATTTCTGTAGGGGGTTTTAGGAAGAAGACTTTTGTTTCTTGCTTTGTTTGTTTTGTTTTAAGAGAGAACTTTTTATTTATTTATTTTTCAAGACAGGGTTTCTTTGTGTAGCCTTGGCTGTCCTGAACTAGCTTTGTAGACCAGGCTGGCCTCGAACTCAGAGTGCTGGGATTATAGGCATGCATGCCTAGCTTAGGGAGAACTTTTTAAAAAGTTTTGTGGGTAGGTAGGTAGGAAGAATCCGGGAGGAAATGAGAAGGGAGACAAACATGATTGAAATTTATTGTATGGGAAAAAACTTAATAAAGAGCTCTATAGAGGCCCCAAGCTTGCTCACACTCACTGTTAGGAGGCTCACCACCACATTTAACTCCAACTCCAGGGGGCCCAATGCTGCTAGACTCTGTGGGAACTTGTGCTCATGCAAATATCCTCAGCGACACACGCAGACTTATACGTTATTAAAATACATCTTTACGGGGCTAGAGAGATGGCTTAATAGTTAAGAGCACTGCCTGCTCTTCAAGAGAACCTAGGTTCTATTTCCCAGCACCCACACCGTGGCTCACAACCATCTGTACCTCGAGTTCTCGGGGATCCAATGCCCTCTTCAGGCCTCTGTGGGGACTGCACACACGTAGTGCACAGTCATACATGTAGGCAAAATACCCATACATACAAAATAATTTTAAACATTATCCTCAAAACTGAAATGAACTTTAAAAACAAAAACCTTTCAAAAGATGTTCTATTAAAACAACTTATGCGTGTGCACATGCACGCACAGACACAACACACACACAGATACTCTGGAAGTTCTAGTAGCAAACTTTAAACCATGAGGGGACCAACTTATACATGCTCTGTATTTACTGATCACCTAGAAATGTTAAAGGTAGGAAAATCAAGCCCTCTAAATCCACAAATTAACACAAGTTCAAATATATAACCACCATTTCCCATCAGAGAGAAAACAGCGAGATCTTTGTTTTATAATGAGGTCCAAGTTCACAGCTGTTACTGATGGTAAACAGGGCAAGGATTAAAGGGCAGAAAGGCCTCTCATCCAGTTCAGGCTGTGTGACAGGAAAATCTGGCTTGAAAACAGATGACCAAAATATTTCTCTAAGGAAATTAGGTCAAAGGGAAAGAGATTAAACACCAACATACCTCATCTGTGCTTGATATTGAAGGGCTGCTTAAATCTAACTTGACTACTGAATATAAAATACAAGTTTATAGTGAAGTATGTTTGGTATAAACTCAAGTTCAATGACTCAATTTTATTTATTAAAACACTATGCAGGTGACATGAATTATAAGGCATAATTTTTAACTCTTAAAAATACCCTGAAGTGGGCTACACACTCCCATGGCTGAAGAAGGCCTGGGCAGAGCAAATGAAGTGGAGTGGGACAGTGAAATGGCCCAGAAGGTAAAAGAGCTGCCAATATTTTTTGGATTTTTGAGACAACCCACAACTCTCTGTAACTCCATTTCCAAGGAACCTGAAGCCTCTTCTGTCCTCCACAGGCGCTGCACATATGTGGTGGTGTGCAGCTACCCCTGCAGGCGAAAACAAACAAACAAACAAACAAACAAACAAACACGGTCCACACGAATCTTAAAATAAAGACTTAAGCCAGGCAGTGGTGGTGCATGCCTTTAATCTCAGCACTGTAGGCCTACAGTGTAGCCCTGGCTGTCCTGGAACTCACTCTGTTGCAGACCAGGCTGGCCTGGAACTCAAGAGATTCTCCTGCCTCTGCCTCCCAAGTGCTGGGATCACCACGCCTGGCACGCTGCCAAGGCGTGCCTATGGCCTAAGTTTGATCCCCAGCACCCACATAAAGGTGGAAGACAAGAACCAACTCCTTCCTACTGTCCTTCTGTGTGCATACCTACACAGGCGTGCACAAGTGCACATAAACACACACAAACAGACAAATAAATAAATGTAATAAAAATCTTAAGGGAGGAGGAAAGGGAGAAAGTCTGTGCCTGCTGGCTTTCTGCTGAGCCATGAAAAGAACTGTTCTTTTCCATCATGCGGTCCCATTCCCACAATGTTCTTGTCCAAGTACACAGGGCCAAGCAACCATGGACTGAATGCTCTAAAACCATAAGCCAAAATAAATAACTTCCTTTTCTTTTAAGTTGTTCTGTCAGTGCTTTGCCACAGAAACAAGAAAAGTACTGACACAAATGCAGAGGACAGTAGTTATAACAGAGGCCACATGGCCCACAAACCCTGAAATCTTTACTGTTTGATCTTTTCCAGCAAATGTTTGCTGACTGGTGCTATACTATGTTTAAAAACTGTGATACAAGCACCTGGACACGGATCTAGTACCTAGAATACATACAAAGCTCTTCAACAACAGACACCTCATTTTAATAATGAACAGAGTCATTTAGCCATAGAACATGCACAAATGGCCAAAAGAGAGTATACATTATATACTGATCATTGGCAAACCGCAAATTAAAAATACATAATGGAGCTGGAGAGATGATTCAGAGGTTATGAGCACTGTTACTCTTCCAGAAGTCCTAAGTTCAATTCCCAGCAACCACATGGTAGCTCAAAACCATCTATAATGAGAGCTGGTGCCCTCTTCTGACATGCAGGCAGAACACTGTATACATAATGAATAAATAAATCTTAAAAAAAAAAAAAGCTACACAATGAGCCATAATGGCAGTGTTCTTACAAAGTAACTACAGCAATTCTCAGACTCTAGAATTTTATTGTGTCATGCCAAAATTGTCTAGAAAATGTCATCATTCATTTCCACCACTTGCACTTTATATTTTGATCCAAATTAAAATTTATTCAGATTGATTCTTCTTCCTCTTTTACCATGAAGAGTATCTCTTATATGCAAGCTGTCCAATAGAGCTACTTTAAAGTTATTATTTTATTAGCAGGGAGTAGTGAGGCATGCCTTTAATCCCAGCACTCTGGAGGCACTCTGTGTTTGAGCCCAATCTGTCCTCCATACATAGTAAGTTCCAGGACAATTAGAGCTATGTAGAGACACTGTCTCAGAAAAAAAAAAAAAAGGAAACTATGAAAGTGGTAAATATGCTGGGTGCTGGGTGCGGTGGCACATGGTAATCCCAGCACTCAGGAGGCTCTGAGTTCAGGGCTAGCCTGGTCTACAAAGTCCAGGACAGCCAAGGCTACACAGAGAAACCCTGTCTCAGAAAAGCAAAAAAAACCCCACAAATACAAAAAGTGGTAAATATAAAATGTAACTTAAGTATTGTATTAAGAGTTAAAATGCACAGAGAGATATGACTATAATCCTGTACTTAGGAAGACGAGATCATGGAGTTCAAGGATAGTTGGCTACACAGCAAAACTGTCTCAAAGCATGGGACAGAAGGGAGTAGAGAGGGAAGGGAAAGAAAAGGAAAGAAGAGTTGAAAAAAGGAGAGGGGAAGGGAGGGGAAAAGAAAAACAAAGAAAGAAACCTTGTGACAATGACATATATGAAGGCTATGGGATGCAGTAGTTTTTCCCTGCTTATAATTAGCTCTAAAGCGTGTAGGCAATGAGTCATTTGATGTACTTTGTTCTTACAGTTCAGGTACTAGCAGAAGCAGCCTGAATCATTAATAATCAACAATACTTCCTAAAATTGAGGGATTAACTCTTCTGGTGCATCAGTATTCAGAGAAGAAATTACCTTACTACATGAATGAGTGATCTCAGCATACCAGCTACTTAATAAAGTATTTGAAAAATGTAGCAAAACAGTATGAATAAGTCTTGGCTTTCCTCAAACCCAATGAATACACACATGAAAACTCACAAAATCCAAATCTGAAATCAAAGTATTGAAGCAAATTAAACAAGCAAATATTTTATCTCTTAGAATATAAAGTCCTACCAATTGTGTGGATTTTAATATTTCCTAGAACATTTACAAAAATCACAAATTCAGGGCAAAAATAATTTGTTTCTATAAGCTGTAACTTCTTTACATTCAACGGCTTGTAGCAAAAGTAAGAGGAAAGCAAACTCAAATACTTACACACAAAGGTCTCTACATGTGTGCACAAGTCACCACATTTAGGACAGCGAAGCTGGTTTCCACCTTTCCCAGAATTCCCAGAGCCTGATTTTTTACTGCTTCCTTCACTCACTGATTTCTAATGTTCATGAAAAAGAAAGTCAGTCATTGGTTTCAGATACCATTTTACATGTAGCTTAGCTGTAAACAACAATTTGTATCAATCTGATAATTTTACAATTTCCATGCAGCTTATTAGTACAGTTTGTATCTATTGCCACGAGTGATCTACCATAAAACTAGTTAATCAGATGTATTAAACTGAAGCCATTTTTTAAAATACATAACATACGATACGGATATATAATTATGTTTAAAATATGTAATTATAATATAAAAAATATGTGTATATCTTTGATTTTTCGAGACAGGGTTTCTCTGTGTGGCCCTGGCTGTCCTAGAACGTGCTCGGTAGAACAGGCTGCCCTCGAAATCACAAAGATCTAATTGCATCTGCCTCCAAAGTGCTGGGAATAAGGGTGTGTGCTCCAGTCTGGCTAAAATATAATTTATGTTAACAGGAATATTAAACAGCTTTTTTTAAAGAATTCTGTAAATTAAAAAAAAAAAAAGAAATATTAGTCTAAGTAATTCTCTTTGTTAAAATTAATCAAGAGTTATTATCATGACAAGAAGCAACTTTTTAACATTCTTTTTTTGGTATTGTAGCCTAGGCTGGCATCAACTATATGGCAATTCTCCTGCCCCAATCTACTGAACACTGAGATTACAGGCATGAGCCACCAGCCTACATTATTCCTGTAAGTAATGTTTTCATCTCTTTTAAAATGGGAAACATTAGCTGGGTGTAGTGGTACACGCCTTTAATCCCAGCATTTGGGAGGCAAATCTCTATAAACTGAGGCCAACCTAATACAAGAGAAACCCTGTATCAAAAAACAAAACATGAAGGAATCATTTTACCAACTTCCAAGTCATTGCTATGATTAAGCCTTAACATTATTATAAATAACTTTTTAAAATCCATTTAACATAGGAAAATTTTACCTACTACAGAGTCATTACCAGGATTAAGTATGGAAATGAAAATGCCTAGGATTTTGTCTATGTATGTATAACAGTTCAGGTATAGTTAAATGCACACTGAAAAAAATAGTAACATGACCTCAGTAAAATCACCAATCATCCACTTGCTAGTTATAGTTCAGCTCAACAGCAAACAGAAAAGTCTAAGTTTCTCGATACAGGAAAAACTGAGGGTTCCCCCCCCCCTTTTAATCCTTTTGTTTGGTTGGTTTGGTGTTTTTGTTTGGTTGGTTTGGTTTTTGAAACAGGTTTTCTCTGTGTAGCCCTGGTTGTCCTTGAACTCAGAGATGCACTGCCTCTTCTAGAGTGCTGAGGTTAAAGGAGTGCACCACCAGCGCCTGGCTTAAATCTTTAAGACTTATGTGTACTGTTGTTGTTTTGTTTTGTTTTTGCCTGCAGGGGTAGCTGCACAGCACATATGTGCAGTCCCTGTGGAGGACAGAAGAGGCTTCAGATTCCGTGGGACTGCAGTTATAGACAGTTGTGGGTTGCCTCATGGGTGCTAGGAATTGAAGTTTAATCCTGTGGAAAGGCAGCCAGCCCCATAAAGTGCAGCTCATAGCAGCACAGGTTAGAGTTGCCTATGAGAGCTGGAAATGGCTTTTCCCACTAACTATGCAATTATTTAATGACACTTTACGCTTAGGATGTTAGAAATTCACTCTCTGCTTACTGAGCACAATGGTTACACGAGCACTGAACAGTACAAGTTAAGCACTGACTAAGCTGAGCATGGTGGGGCTCAGCAGGCTCAAGCGGGAGGGTCCCAGTCCAGCGTGTGCTGCCTGGACAGCATAGGTCAGAGGCACTGCCTCAAACCCAAAACAAACATACAAAATAACATCAATTCAAACCCTTCCGATCGTGTATGTAATTCAGACTTCCTACAGAACATTTAACCTGACAGGATCCGTAAAACTTAATATAGTTAGCTCTTTAAAGGTGGGAAATGTCTAGATGACAATATAAAAATAACCTTATTTCCATCTCCAGAGCCATCTTTGTTTGTCCCATCTTTTGAGGCAAAGTATGCTGGTGTTTCTGAAAAGGTCCTAAGAGGAGCTCTGCGCAGAACCTGAGAGTCCAAGGTTCCCAGTCTTCCTAAAATTGGCACATGAATGCGTCCACAAGAAATACCTGGAGGGAGAAGGAAATGTATTGTATTAGTTTTCTTTTTTACTGGTATGTCTCAGTAAATTCCCAGTACAGACTGGGGAGAATGCTCAGAGCTTAGGAGAACTAGCTGCTCTGCAGAGGACCTGAACTTGGTTCCCAGCACGCATGAGGAGGCCCACCACTACCTGCAACTCCACTTCTAGGATATCCAATGACCTCGTTTGGACTCTGCAGGCACCAGGCATATACATGACACAGACATTTAGTTAGGTAAAACACTTATTCACATAAAATAAAAATAAATCTAAAATAATTGAAAGTACTGGTAAATAAAAGTTGAATACAAAGAGGGTTGGAAAATGCTGGCTTTCACAACAAAGCTAAGGGAAGAGAAAAGAATAACGTCATCAGAGGAAAAGTCTTTTCAGAAGCGAGCCAGATCTCTGGATGATTCCAGCAAAATACATTGCTTTCAAATTGATCCATTAAAAGTAAGCAAGATCATGTTAGGTCATAAGAACCTGTGGCTCTTTTAAAATATGACAGGAGTGTAACACTTGCTTTACCTGTAGTTTTTAACAAGCCTTTTATATACTGTATTTGTGCTGCTTGTGTCTGTACCACCACATTGAGAATAAGCATATCATTGCAACGCTTCTCTTTGCTTTTCTACTTATATGAAGTTCTCAGTAGAAAATCTGAGACAGTGATCAGAATGGTAGTTGTTAGGGGTAGAGGAATGGACAGTTTGGGTTGGGCAGGGTTTTAGTTTTACAAAAGAAAGCATATGGACACAGATGGTGGTGATGGTTGAACAACACTATAAACGTACAGCTGGCAAGATGGCTCAGCAGGTAAGGTATTTGATGTGCAAGCCTGAAGACCAGAAGTTTGATTCCTGGAACCCCCATACAGTTGAAAGAAGAAAACTGACTCTAGGGAGGCAGAGGTAGGCGGATCTCTGTGAGCCCGGCCTGCTCACAAAACAAGTTCCAAGATAGCCAGGACACAGAGAAACCCTGACTTTAAAAAACAAAAAACAAATTTAAAGAAAGAAAACTGACTGTACAGAAATGTCCTCTGGCCTCCACAGATGTGCCTTAGCATATAAACCCACAAGCACACATCACAGATACACACAAATAATAATTTTAAAATCTTTAATAAGCACTTACTACTATTACGAGAGTATAAAATTTTAAATGATGAAGACAAGCTGAGAGCATCAATGCACACATTTAACCCCATCCTCTTATACACAGTAAATTCAAGGCCAGCTTGGGCTACTTTAACACCTTGTCTCAAAGAAACACACAATACACTCACACACACACAGACACACACACACACACCAAACCAGGCAAAGTGGCACATACCTCTATCTTATAATTCTAGCACTCAATAAACAAAGGCAGGAGAATTCCTTGCTGGAGATTAGCCTGGACTATACAATGAGACACAGTCTTTAAAAAATAAAACAAGGCTAGTATAGGCTTGTAATCCTAGTACTTAGGTGACGCAAGAGGATCAGTCCAAGGTCATACTCACCTACACCAGTTTGAAGCTGGCCTGGCTATATTAAGACTGTCTCAAAAACACTAAAAATGAAGGCTAGAGAGCAAAGGTTCAGTGGTTAAGAGCACTTGCTACCCTTCCAGAAGACCCAAAGTGCAGGTCACAACTACCTGTAACTTCAGGAGATCTAACACCCTCTTCTGGCCTTTGAAGGCATCTCCATACATGGAGTGTATACTCACGCAGACATAGTACAACAGACAGACAGAAAGACAGGCACATGCACACATGATTTTTAAAAAGGGAGGAGAGATGGCTCACTGTTAAGAGCACTAACTGCTTTTGCAGAGGACGTAGGTTAAAAGCTAAGAACATTTGTAACTTCACTTCCAGGGGATCTGAAACTTCTGATCAAGGACACTGCACACTTATAATGCAGATATATACAACAATAATTAAAAAAAAAACAACAAAAACTAAAATCATAGCATATGCTAACATTTCCTACATTTAGGAGATTGACGTAGAAAGATAAGAAACTCAAGGTTATCCTCTGCTATATACTGAGTTTGAAGCCAGCCTGGATTAAAGATTCTATTAAAAAAACAAACACACACAATTATAAATAAATATACTTTAATAAAATACATCTTATAGAAAAAGGAACAATTTTTAAAGTGTTATTTCTTTTTTTCAAGACAGGGTTTCTCTATGTAGTCCTGGCTGTCCCAGAACTGGCTCAGTAGATCAGCTGGCCACAAACTGAGAAATTCACCTGCTTCTGCCTCCTGAGTGCTAGTCTAGTGTATACCTTTGCCAGTAGACATGTCTGGGTGTGTGCCTCCAATGTTAGCTACATATATGTCTGATTTCTTACAGGGCACAACCCACAGCTTTCCCTTCCACCTGCCTCTGCCTCCCTGTGTGCTTGGTTTAAAGGTGTGAGCCACCACACCCGGCCTGAACAGTCTTTACATTTTATTTTCATGTGATCATGGATTTGCATGTCTAAGCCTAGTGTTTCCAAACAAACAAAAAACCAATGCAACCATACATACAGTCACCACATAAAATGCTACCTGGAAAAAATAATTCATGTGTCATTTAAACTTCTGAAGTTAAGGATTTTTTTCTTGGAACTTTTGGTATGGTATTATAGTACTTTTAAACACTCTGTAGTCTATGACTATGAACAAGATACCAAGCTACTAAATGGTGGTTCTCAACTCAAGTGTGTATCAGTATTACCTGGTGGGTTTGTTAACACACCTCAGGTACTCTTCCCTGGTTCTACAGGAGATAGTTGGAGGCAGGACCCAAGAATGACCTTCTAACAAGGTCCCAGGTTGATGCTGATGTTGATACCACTGCCAATGCTACTGCCTTGGGACTGTATTTCAAAAACAACTGTACTAAACAAAGTGGCCACTCACCAACATAAAAGCACCACAGGAAAATAAAATCAGCAAACTAATCAGGGGGCTTAACTCTTTTTTTGTGCCATGAAAGCTACATACTCTGGTGAAATTTTTGGACAAATTTCAGATTTTTTGAATGTATACTATAAAATACATAACAAAGAAAATTCACTATACTATGCTAAAGATAATAAAAATTAAGGCTTGGTGGCACAGGTGTATTACAGCACCCGAGAGGCTAAAGCAGGGCCAGTAAGATGGCTCAGGAGGTGAAGTTCAATCCTCGGGACCCATATGGTAACAGAAAAGAACTAGTCCCACAATCGCTCTCTGGCTTCCATAAGTGTCACAATACACGCACACATACCCCTTCACACAGCCAAATAAATAAAATGTGTAACTTCTTAAAGAAATTGGGGGGGGGGGGGGGGGGGGGGGGCAACAAGTTTTAGGTCTAAGCCAGCCCAGATTATAATATGAAAATGTGGATTCTGACTGGTGACAAATTCACAGAGACTTTTAAGACTATTATGATTTGTCGCCTACCCTGATAATTAAAACACCATAATTTTCCAGTTAAAGGTTAGTGGAAATAAGGTTTATAAAACCTGATTCCTACCTATTGACCCCTGAAGGACAGGTGAACTTGAGGTGAAAAACCCCTGAAAGCCAGAGAAATACTTCTGTACATTTTGCAACACGGTTTGGCAGCAATGATAAAAAGCCAGTTAAAAGTTAAACCATCTATGAACATCTGTCATACAGATAAAGACTTCTGAGTTTCAGAGCAGCTGCCTTTTAAAATAATAAAATGAGGAACATCCATTTTAAGGCTGTTAGGAAGCAGGAGGAAGCTAGCCTGGTGGCACAAACCTGAGTTCTGAGAACTTGGTGAAGCACTGTCTCAAAACAAAATATCCTTAAAGGGCCAAGCACATAACTTGGTGGTAGAGCACTTGCCTACAATGTGTAAGCTCCTTGGCTCAATGTCCCACTATGGCAAAAACAAAATAAAAAGAAATCTAAGCAGCCAGGGATTGTGGTGTTCACCTGCGATCCACAGTTGATGCAGGGAGGTCATAAGTTTAACAGCTCAGATACAGTGAGTTCCAGGAAAGCCTCAGCTACTTAGTGAAACCTTGTCTCAAAACAAAGACATAAGAAGTAATTTACTTTTTATAAAGTGTGTATGGGTTTTCAGCAGCATGTGTGTCTGTGCAACACGTGTGTCTGGTGCCCATGGAGGCCAGAAGATGGTATCAGATCCATAGAAGTGGAGTTAGATGGGGTGGGCTACCATATGGTTGCTAGGAAATGAACTTAGGTCCTCTGGAAAAGACGCCAGTTCTCTTTGGAGCAATATTTCTAGCCCCAACTTACTCAGTTTTTAAATACTATACTTAGCATATACACTTAATACATATTTTGGGGGCAAGCTTTCACTCTATAGCCCAGACTAGCTTAAATGTCATGGCGACCTCCACAGGGCTGAGGTTAGCAGCCTGAGCCAACACCGTATCTAACTTGTTTCAGAGACAGAGTTTCATGTAACCCATGCTAGTATGAATGCTCTATGCCGCTGATGTTGGCCTTGAATCTCAGATTGGACTCCATCTTCCAAATACTGGAATCATCCCTGGATTCCTGTACTTCATGTTGAACTAAGAAGTCTACAAAATTTACAAATGATCCAGCTTTTAAAAAACCACCCAGGGCTGTAGAGATTAATTAAAATTAAAAGCACTGGTTGCTCTTGCAAAGGACCTGGGTTCAATTCCCGGCACCCACATGGCAGCTCACAGCTGTCTGTAACTCCATGATCTGACACCCTCACACAGACTTACATTCAGGTAAAACACTAATGCACATAAAATAAAAATAATTAAAATATTCTAATCTATTTTAAATAGCATGAAAGAATAGCAGAGTATTGTCTCAAAAAAAGACGAAAAACCACCTACTTTAGTAACAATATTTTAATAACTGGTGAAATAGGAAACAAAGCTAAATCCTCTCATAAGTTTGGCCTCTAACACAAATTGAAAAAAAAACAAAAAAACAAAAACGGCAACTTAAGGAGTGCTTCTTGCATTTACTAATTTATGATTAAATTATTTTATATACTATTGTTTCATGAGTTCTAAATACTGTTTAATAAGAGAAAATATTATTTTAATGTTCCTTAAGTTTAAATATATTTGATGGGTTTTTACTGAGTCCAATCTGCTAGCCATGAAAAAAAAAAAAACAAAAACAAAAATTTTAAATGTTCTGAAGGCCAGAGATATAGCTCAAGGGGAAAGCACTGCCTGGCATACTCAAGGCCCTGGAGTCCAAACAACAACAACAAAAAAAAAGGTTGAGAAAGCAGGCCTGCCTGTGAAGGACTGCGTCTCCAGCACTCCAGAGGCAAGATGAGGGAATCATGACTTCAAGCTCAAGGCAGCCTGGCCTACTCAGATAACTGCTGAAATAAAAATGCTTCAATTATCACTCTGCCCTATTTAATCTATTATATGACTACAAGAAAGGAAAGAAAGGAAAGGAAAGGAAAGGAAAGGAAAGGAAAGGAAAGGAAAGGA
>NW_026585691.1:2832633-2863741 GCF_907164565.1 Psammomys obesus | reverse complement strand
GAAAGGAAAGGAAAGGAAAGGAAAGGAAAGGAAAGGAAAGGAAAGGAAGAAGTAAGGAAGGAAGGAAGGAAGGAAGGAAGGAAGGAAGGAAGGAAACTAAAAATTAGGTAGGTGCCCTATATAATCAGGAAAAAAACTATAGGTACCAAAATGTTTGACTCCTTCATTCAGACCTTTTTATGAAGTGACACCCTTTGTCTTTTTGTTTGGTTGGTGGTTTTTGTTTTGTTTTTCAAGACAGGGTTTCTCTGTGTAACCCTAGCTACCCTGGAACCTGCTGTGTAGACCAGGCTGGCTTCAAACTCAGAGTCCATTTGCCTGCCTCCTGAGTGCTGGGATTCAGGCTGTGAGTCACCACTGCCTGGGGGAAGGGACACCCTTTGTACAAAGATTGAAGAAAGTCAGAAACTGAAGAAATTACATGCAATACTACAATTCTGTCACCCAAATTCAGGGTCAACACTGTCACTAAGTACTTTTAAATGGCAAACTACTTCAGAATGCACATATTTAAAATGCAAAGTGACCTGATATATATCAAGCACATTTAAAATTGGTATGTTTGTCTGTAGGCTCTTAACACTTGCAGGACTCTACTCTCTCAGGTGTGAGACTTAGCAGTAAATGCCTTTATTTGCTGAGCTATCTTTCCAACCCACATGTTGAGTCCATTTAAAAATATGTACCAGCCGGGCGTGGTGGCACATGCCTTTAACCCTGGCAATTGGGGGAAGTGACAGGTGGATCTGAATTCAAGGCCAAGCCTGGTTTACAGAGTGAGCTCCAGATGTACTTGCCTCTGCCTCTGGGACTGCTGGGATTAACAGGCCGTGCCACCACCTCCAGGCTGACTCTAGGAATTTTTGGCTTAAATCCTATAAGGAACTCCCTCCTGATCAAAACACATTACCCTTTTTAAGGCTGTTGTCTACTTCACCAAATTCAAACGAAGAATCTACTATCCCTAGCACCAAACGGGAAAATAACTTAAGCCCTCAACAAATGTGTGCTAAATATATGGGTTAAAATTGTTTACAAATCAAGCCTCAAAACTGGGACATCCACTTGTTGCGGTGTGGCAATGTTTTAAAACGAAGTCCTACACTTACGTGTCAATACAAAGTGTTTCCACCCACATCACTCCATTTCGTGTATGTCATAAGCTGCCAAATATACATTTAGTAATCTATGACGCTTTAGAGTTAATCCAAAAAATTAGGAAAACAGCTCTTATTGATCCAAGAGTCGCCATGAAAAGACGTCTAAGTTCGGTCTAGGAAGACCTAGCCTCACAATCTGATATGCACAGACTTGAAGAAGACAAACACGGGTTTTATTCGGGGACTCTCTTGGCAGGTGTGCACTGTCACAGGTCCTGATGAACACAGAAGCAAAGTAAACAAGAGCCACTCTTAGTGGCCGACCCCGGCTGTCAAACTGGGGGAGCGGGCGAACGACTGTTGCTATGTGTAAGTACTTGAATTCCAGCGGTCGTTCTCTCCCACTCCCCCAGCTGCTTTCCCGGACCCCCGAAGTCTGCCAAATAACCGCAAGGCCAGGGAGCTGTGCTTACGTCCCAGGGTCGCCGGCCGCACGCACAATGACAGTGACACCCTTGCGCTGCCTGAGTCCCGGACAACCGGGAACGCGGAGGCCCCCTAAAGTGACAGGCCCCGGGAGGGCTGGGCGAGGGTCACTTTTTAGCGAGTGAGCGCCGCACTCGTTCCCTCTCCCCGAGCTGAGGCGGTATGGCCCCGTTCCAGCCCCACTCCGTAGGCCTGAGAGCGCACGGGCGGTCGACAGCACACAGGGTTTCCGTCAAAACCCGACAGCCGGGTCCTCCAGAGGCTCGCCGCGCCTCGCAGCCCTCACGTCCTCCTCCCCGGGGGCCCCCACCGGCCCACTCCCCCGGAGCCCGAGCGGGCTTCGGCTCGGGACTACTTCGTTACCTCTGTGCGCGGAGGTGAGCGAGGTGGTGAGCAGCCGGGCGGCCGCTGCGCCGCAGGTACAAGCACCGCAACCGGACATCTCCGCGGGGCCTAGGCCGGGGCTCCGCGCCCTGCGGACCGAGGGGGCTCAGCGGCCCGCCTGGGCCGCTCGAGGGCTGCGCTGGCCGGCTCCGCTCCCTTCCGCCAGCTCTCTGCTGGCGCAGCGTTTCCCCCACCAGGCAGCCAGGCCCGGGCGATCCTGCCCCACCGCCGTCTACTCGCCGGGGTAGACACCTCCCCTCCTCCCCTCCCTCCTACTCTCCCCCATTCCCCGCCTACCCCGGCCGGGGAGCGTGCGCGCGCCTGCGTCCTAAGCCCGGGGGTGGGCGTGGGCACACGCCGCGCATGCGTAGAGACTAACGTGAGGGCAGAAAATGGGGGCGGTAACCTGGGCACCAATGAGCGCGCTACGGCAAGCGGCGAACCCAAACTTTCGCGGTCGCGCAATTTCTCGGGAAGTCCCTATAGTCTGATGTTGAAAAGTTTTAGACCAAAAGAGATGTGTGTCGGGACTTGTCCCTACGCTTCTCAGGAGCAGGGAAAGTAAGAGCGAAAAAAGGTGAGGACGTTTTTTAAGTGATCCGAAGACTGAGAATGTAGTTCAGTGGTAAAGGCCCTAATCCCACATAACATACACATTGATAAAGAGACAATAACCACCAGGCGCTTGCACATCAGCAAGTTCCTTTCCTCATGGACTACATCCTGGCTTCCTTTAGCTCTCTTATTTGTTCACTTGAAGTGTGGAAATGGTCACTTAGTCCCACTCCCCACCCCCAGCAGCAACTGTTGGAATAGATACAGCTTTTCCTTGTTCTTTCAAGCTTCGTGATGATAAAATTTTCAGTTGTTGCTAGTTGCTTGTATTTTGTTGTTGTTTGGTTCGTTGGTGGGTTCACTTTTTCCAGACTGGGTTTCTCTGTGTGGCCCTGGCTGTCCTGGAACTTACTCTATAGACCATGCTGACCTTGAACTCAGCTGTCTGCCTCTGTCTCCAGAGCGCCGGCGTGCACCACTACTGTGGGCGGCTGTATGGCTTTTGTTTGAGCTTGACTGGGGTCTTAAGCCAGAGTAAATATGCTTCTTTTGTATAAGAATCTGATCAACTCTCAAACGCCAAATTGCTATGTCGGGGAAAATGACTTTGAACATCTGATGCTTATGCTTCCACCTCTAGATTACAGAGTTTCAACAACCTCTCCTGGAACCTTTAGATAGAAACTTTGAGGAAAGAGAACAAGCCAGGATCAACAACAGGTCACTTAACTAGACTCAATCTTCAGCCAGAAAAGTGACTTCCAGTTCCAAGGGTCTAGCTCCAAGGGTCTAGCTCGGAGAAGGGGAATTCCAGGTGGTCCACACCCCAGGATTCTTTCATGGGGAGCTAACTCCTGATAATACCTCATCTTAAAGTTGCAGAGATAGAAGAGAATCCATGTCTTTCTTCACTAAGACCCACACTTTCCTCAGCTGCATCCATTAATAAAATTTGGAAGAGATACTCTAAAGTTCTCCCTTTACATTGCTTCTGAACTGTGTTCTTAGACTCTCAGAATCTCGCCCTCCATGGTTGATTCAAGGGAATCACGTGGACTTTCTCTGCCTTCTCCCCCATATCACCTCAAGCCCATCAAGGGAAGTTAGATTTTTATCTGTTTAATTTATTGGAAATTTACGTGGAAATATTCTGCTTTAAAGCAGTGTTTGGAATTCATGATTCTAGGACAAACCTCTTCTTTCAGAAATGAGTCAACACTGGCCTGGTGTGGTGGAACGTACCTTTAATCCCAGCACTGGGAAGGCAAGGTCAAGCAGATTTCCAGAAGTTCAAGGTCAGCTGATGTACAGAGTGAGTTCCAGGACAGCCAGGGCTACTCAGAAACTGTGTCTCGAAACCAAACAAACAAGCCTGGTGGTGGTGGCACCTTTAATACCAGCACTTTGGGAGTAGAGGAAGGCTGATTTAGACTCACTGAGATCTGAAAGCTGTCAAGATGTAGACCAGTGTTCTGCCGATTCTTAGCGAGTACCAGCGGTTGGTGAGAACTGAAAAGCACTGCTCCAGCAGCTGAAGAGATGGCTCAGTGGTTAAGAGCACTCCTCTCGCAGAGGACCCAAGGTCAGCTCATAACTACCTGTAACCTCAGATCCAGGAGGAGCCGATGCCCTCTTCTGGCCTTTGAGGGGAGGAAGGAGAAAGGGGGAAGGGTATACACTCTCACACACATTAATTTTTTTGGCTTTATGTGTATGAATGTTTTGCGTGCATGAATGTGTGTGTACCATCTATACAAACATTTCTGTTGGATCTCCTGGAACTGGGGTTATGCATTGGCCGGGAACCACCATGTGGGTGCTAGGAACCTGGGTCCTCTGCAAGAGCAACAAGTGTTCTTAACTGCTGAGCCATGTCTCCAGTTCTAAAATATTGTTCAAAAACACAAACCAACCAACCAGTGCTGCATGCCTTTAATCCCGGCACTCGGGAGGCAGAGGCAGGTGGATTTCTGTGAGTTTGAGGCCAGCCTGGTCTACAGAGTGAGGTCCAGGTCTGCCAGGGCTAAATGAGAGAAACCCTGTCTGAGAAAAAAAACTTAAAAAAATTATGTATATGAGTGTTTTTCCTGCATGTATGTGTACCATGTGCATACAGTGTCCACGGAGGCCAGAAGATGATGTCAGGTCTTTTGGAACTGGAGTCACAGATGGTTGTGAGCAGCCATGTGTGTCGGTGCTGGGAAAGAACCCAGGTCCTCTGAAGAGCACTCCACCACCATCACCAGCACCGCCTCCTCCCTGTTTTGATATAAAAGTAGTAATCATCATTCATTATCAATTATTATTAAGTAAACAACATAGTCAGGTAGCATTGTAATTACTAAAGTCATTTTCCTGGCTTCTGCTGAACCAGTAACCAAAACAACGGCAAAGACTGAGCTGACGTATAAGGACTGAGTTTGGTCCAGAAAAAGCATACAGGTCAATAATTTATATTACAAAAATTTGTTCACCCACTTGTGCTAGCCCGTCCTGAACTGCCAACATTTCTACCATATGATATATTTTCCTGAGCCAAATGAGATGAAGCATAGCCCTTTAGAAGAAAGGTATTAACTTTCTGTAAGGGAACGGCCCACTGGAAGAACCACTTAAGTCTTTAAAACAAACCAGGGTTTGTCTGGGCTGCTTGTGTGGGTAGCGATTTGTTGGTAGTGTTAAAGGTTTGCTTTCATGGGCTGTCTTGCAGTGTTTGTAGATTCTGTCAAGGTGACAATTACCATTAATCATCACACTACATAAGCAAGAAAATCACAGTTCTACCCTTACAATCCCAGAAACAAGCCAGTGAAACAGAGAGTGTGGTGGCATGAGCTTATAAACCCAGCGTCTTCAGGCTCACCCACTCCTGAGTTTCAGGCCAATGGGAGACCCTATCTCAAAAATAACATGGATGGCACCTAAACAACAGTACCTGAGACTGTCCTCTGGCCTCCATATGTAATTACACACCCACACACCCACGTGGAAATGCCCACACATGAAGTTTTAAGTCTCGTGTAGCAATTTTGCCTAATTTAGTAGAAGGTTTTCTCCAGTGCAGAGGAAATAGACCATGCTATAAAATACTTTTCTGATATAGGAACAACTACAAAGAGCCTATAATTTATTTATTCAAAGTAACCAGAAGTAGGCCACAAAACAAAAAATCCCAGTAAATCCCTCAACGCTTTCAAAAACAGCATATCAAACTTCATTTTCATTAGAACATTTTAATGTAATCAGTTTTTAAATTTTTTATTTATTTGGGTTTTTTTTATGTATGAGTTCGATATCTGCATGTACATCTGCATGCCAGAAAAGGGCATCAGATCCTAGTATAGATGGTTGTGAACCACCATGTGTTTGCTGGGAATTGAACTCAGAACCTCTGGAAGAGCAGATAGTGCTCTTAACTGAGAAGTCATCTCTCCAGCCCACTAATAATTTAAAAACCAAGAACCATAGGCTTTCAAGATGGCTCAGTGGGTAGTGACATTTGCTACTAAGCTTAATGATCTGAGTTTGATACCCAGAACCAGCTCCCACTGATCTCCATAGTATGTCTGCCCCCCCCCACACACACATGAGGAATGAATAAATAAAGACATGGTGGGGCTAGAGAGGTGGCTCAGCAGTCAAGGACCACAGTTCGGTTCCCAGCACCCATGTCAGGCAGCTTACAGCCTGTAACTCCAGCTCCAGGGTGAGTCAATGACTCTGGCTTCCGAAGGCCCCTGTACTCCCATGCACATAGCCACATACACATAATTAAAATAATAATTTTGAAGGCCAGGAACCAGGCTTGTCAGGGTAGTCCACACCTATAATTTCAGTACTTGGGTGGAAGGAGGAGGATCAGGAGTTCAAGGTCAGCCTAGGTGACATGAGACCCAGTCTTAAAAACAAAAATTTCTGAGAGTGGTGGTGGTGGCATGCGCCTTTAATCCCAGCACTCAGGAGGCAGAGGCAGGAGGATCTCTGTGGGTTTGAGGACAGCCTGGTCTACATGGTGAGCTCTGCATATGTGGCCAGGGATACACAGAGAAACTCTGTCTAGAAACAAAGACACAAACAAAAAACTCTGTGTGTTACACACTTGTAATCCCAGAACTTGGAGGCAGGAAAATCACAAGTTCCAGTCCGGCTAGAGCTACATTTGGTGACAAGGGGAGGGTTGGGAGACAAATTTTCTAAACTTGTACAACAGTTCGTCTTAGTGTCCAGGAAGGGATTCCTAGTGGTTGCTCCATTGGTATAGTGTAGACTTTGCCCTAGAAAATGCACAACACACAACTCTGGTTAAATTTTCTCATCAATGTGAACAAGGGTTATGTGGCTGTGGCGTCAGGCCAGGGAGGGTTTCCTCACAGGGCAAAGCAAATTTGGTAGTTTCAATTTGTCCTCTAAAATTGTGCTCTGCATGTCAGAATGTCTGGACTACTGGGATCAGCACCCAAGACGCCTGGATGGAGACGCTGACTTCATATAAAGCTCTTTGGTGGTTATACCTCATATAAATGGAACAGCTTATAAGTGGTATTGAAACTGGGGAACTTATAACCAGATGTGATGGGATGGGGGAATGCCTCTAACCCCAGCCCTCGGGGCCTGGTGAGCTCTGTGAGTTCTGGTCCACTTTGGTTTACATCGTGAGTTCCAGGCCAGACAGAGCTATACACTGAGGTGACCCTGTCATAAAATAAAAGGGACTGGAGAGATAGCTCAGTGGTGAAGAACACTTTCTGTTCTTCAAAATAGATGCTGAACCTGTTTTGATTCCTAGCACCCTCATGATTCACAGTGCTCAACAGCTCCCGTTCCAGCTTCTGATGCCTTCATCTGACCAGTGTGGGCGCCAGGCTCACACCGTGAACCTACCGCACACAGGCAAAACATTCATACACGTACAACACCAACGGTGTCACATTTACAATAACATCAATGGTAGGAACTGTAGTTTAGCTGTTTAACAAAGGCGCGTGCTCCATTCACATGTGTACACCCCCTGACCCTGCTCCAGGGTGGTTCCGTAGCTCTGAGCCAGAGCTTGGGGTCTGGACAGGAGTAATGGAGCCCTGGAGGCGTGTTCTGACTTCTCTCTCACTTGGCACAGCACAGATAAGCTTTGGTGAGGTTCCCACCAGGCCAGCCTCTCAACTTTTTTATTCTGAACCACAGAGCTATTTGAGATTTCTCCTGTGATAAAACTGGATTTTCTGCCAGGAAATGGATGGGAAATACCATTGATCACATCTTATCAGCTCTTTGAAACGAAGTACTTCCACATTACACCTACTTTTGCTCTTTTCTGACAGGTTAATGATGCTTAAAAAAGAAAGTCAAGTGCAATTTTCCGGCTGAAATGGTTTTAATGGAGCCGCTGAGTCCTTATCTTGAGTTATTTATCTTTTGTGAACCACATCACTGACAGAACATAGCCTTGTGTCTTCTTTTTGTATGAAACTCATTTTTAATCTCCTCTCCCAGCATTGCGAGTTGCTGTGAAACACGTGTTTCTCTCAGCTAGAGTCAGCGAGTCTCCCAATCCTAACACTGAGTTCTCTCAGATTAGAAGGTGAGTAGGGGTGTACTGCCAAGCCTGGCCGCCTGAGTTCAAGCCCTGGCACCCACAGGGTGGGAGGAGAGAGCAAGCGTCGGCCTGAAAGCTGTGCTCCGATCACACACGCACAGTGCTGTGGGCCAACCACCACGCACAAATAACTATGTAAATGGTTTTTAAAGTAGGAATTTGGCCGGGATCATATGGTGATTCAGAAAGAGACACAGAATAGAGGCCAAGTCTTGTGGTGTAAAAACGGAACTGCTGGGAGCAAGTGAGAGGGCTCAGTGAGTAAAGGCGCTTGCTGCCAAGCCTGAGGACCAGAGTTCAGCCCCTGGGACCCACATTGCAGGTGAGAACTGACTCCTGAGAGATGCGCTCTGACCTCCACACATCCCACTGCCCACAAATACCTACAAATTTTACCTTATTTTTCACCAGAAATTCTAGGTCTGCCTCTCAGCGAGCCATTCAGCCTTAGGGTCACTGTTGCTGTGAAACATCACGACAAGAGCAAGTAGGGTAGGAAAGGGTTTATTAGGCTTAGACTTCTGCATTGCAGTCCATCACTGAAGGAAGTCAAGGCAAACAGTTCAGGAATCTGGAGGCCATGGCGGAGGATGCTTACTGCCTTGTTCCTCAGGCCTGCTCTGCTTTTTTTTTTTTTTTTTTTTTTTTTTTTTTTCTGGTCTATGGTTTTTGAGACAGGGTTTCTCTCTGTAGCCTTGGCTGTCCTGGGCTCCCTTTTAGACCAGGCTGGTCTCGAACTCACAGAGATCCTCCTGTCTCTGCCTCCTTGAGTGCTGGGATTACAGGCATGTGCCACTGTGCCTGGCTGCTCAGCCTGCTTTCTAATAGAACCTAGGACTGCCAGCCCAGGGACACCCCACCCACAATAGGCTAGTCCCTTCCCAATCAATCACCAATTAAGAAAATGCCCTAAAGGCTTGCCTATAGCCCGGTCTTATGGAGGCATTTTCTTTTATTTTTTAAAAATATTTATTATTTATTATGTATACATCATGGTGTCTGCATGTACACCTGCATGCCAGCAGGGGGCACCAGATCCCATCCCATTATAGATGGTTGTGAGCCACCTTGTGGTTGCTGGGAATTGAACTTAGGACCTCTGGAGGAACAGTCAGTGTGCTAAACCTCTGAGCCATCTCTCCAGCCCAGAGGCATTTTCTTGCGGCTCCCTCCTCTCAAATGACATTGCCTTGTGTCAAGTCGACATAAAACTCTCTAGCACACATGCTCTTCTAGAATCACTGTTGTCTTTTGAATAAAGACTTTAGTATGTGTGTGGGGAGTGTGTATTGGGTATGACCTATGCACACGCACATACAAACATACACATATGCAGAAGCCAGAGAATATTAGGCAGCTTTATTACTCTCCACATTCCCTTGAGAGAGCCTCTGGCATTGAACCCAGGAGCTATGTTCATGGCCTCACCCATCTCCCAGCACTGGGGTTACAGGCACAGCAGCCAAAGCCCGGTTTTTGATATTCAACTGGTTTGTGGTGAGCTATGTCCACAGCCCTACTTTATTTCTAAGTGAGTCTCCAGGGTCAGCCTGAGCTCTTACCGAAGGAAGTACAGTGGGAGAATCTGAAGTCAGCCTTTGGCCTCACAAACACACCAGTGTGTTGCATGCCTGCATTGCGACTTGTGCACATAGATATACAAAGACGAGGATTAGAGTAGAATAGAACTCAAGAATGATTTTATTTGTCTGAGGCAGGTCCCCAGGTAGCACAAACTGATCTCAAAGTCCCTCCGTAGTGGGGGTGACCTCCACTTTCCACGTGCTGAAATTACAGGCAGTGGCTACTATGTCTGCTCTCCCTCCTGCTGGGAATCGAACCAAGGGCTTCATGTATGCCAGGCAGGCACTCTACCAACTGAGCTACATTCCCAGCTCAGGAATCTATTTTCTAAGAATTTTTATTTATTCTTATTTAATGCACATTGTTGTTTTGCCTGCGTGTATGTCTGTATGATGGTATCAGATCCCCTGGAACAGGAGTTACAGAAAGTTGTGAGCTGCCATGTGGGTGCTGGGAATTGAACCTGGGTCCTCTGGAAGAGCATCCAGTGCTCTTAACCATTGAGCCGTCTCTCTAGCCCCAGGAATCTATTTTTTATTGCTGGAACTGTGGCATGGTAAGGCTTATTTGCAATAAGATGTGTCTCCACTATGGTGATACGGGCCTGTGTTCTTAAGGTCTCTCTTTTAGGCTTTTTTCCACCGGAGTTGTTGTTCACCCTCTGTGGAGTGAGATGAAAGAGGCGACGGGGAAGCATTCCCCACTCAGTGTCAGTGCTTTGGGCTAGAAACATCTGAAGATAACATCAGAAAGCGAGGCAGGGGGCGCTATCATCCTGCTGTTTTTAGAGAGCTGGTCAGCAGGTGGCACTAACTTACCACATTTCTCTGTGAGAGGGGCTGTGGTTCTTGAGGCTAACCGGTGGACCCACAAATCTTGAAGACAGTGCCAGGAAGCACTTGTTTGGTTTGTTTGTTTTTCAAGACAGAGTTTCTTTGTGTAGCTCTGGCTGTCCTGGAACTAGCTCTGTAGACCAGGCTGGCCTCAAACTCACAAAGATCTGCCTCCTTCTACCTCTGCTCCAGAGTGTTGGGATTAAAGGCCTGTGCCACCACTGCCCAGCTTTGTTTGAAAAATTTAACGGTCATAGATATTAGGTGAAAATATTTTCAAGCATGAGGACGAAAATGAAGCATTCTGAATAACTTAAAAAAAAAAAAGTTGGAGGATTCCCACTACTGCTTTCAAAATTGTAGCCACCAGGAAGGCTGGCAGTATTGCTGTAATAGACAGATAAGGCAAAAGAATACACAGGTAAATACAAAAATAAAGTAATTTACAGTCAACTGATTCTCAGTAGGGGCTGCTGAGACCGTTCAGCAAAAAGTTTCTCACCAGACGGTTCCAGGTCAACAGGATAACCACATGCAAAACACTGATGTGGTATCCATCCTTTGCACCATGTCTGATAACTGAGTCAAAACAGCTCAAAGACGGGGGCTGGGGTGTAGCTCTCATGGTGTGGTGCCTAGCATGCATGAAGCTCTGATCCTGCACTGCACAAAATGTGGAGTTGCCATCAACTCTGCTCAAGTCCTCTCAAGCTCCACAGACTCTGTTCTTGTCTCCACAGCTCAGCTGTGGCACTCTCCAGACTTCTATCTATGAGCAGAGCAGCAGTCTTGGCCCCTCTAGCCAGCTTCCTGCCTGTGCTTTTTCCTACTGCCACGCCACATCGATCCTGGTGAAATTCACTCCCAGGGCTGAAAGAACGAATGTTTATTCTGAGCCAGCATAGCACTGGCTGAGAGTAAAAACTGAGGGCTCTCCTGAGGCGAACATTCGGTCCAGAAAACAAGCCGGCTTCACAGGGGGCCAAGCCGTGAGTCAGTGGCTGTTGTGTTTGCTTGTTTGTTTTGTTGTGCTGGGGATGGAACCAACCTGGGACCTCATGCATGCCAGAGACATTTCTAATTGATTAAAAGTTGTACTCCCAGGAGCTAGGCAGATGCTGATCTGAGAGGGCGAAGCCAACACAACACAGAGTTGACCAAAGGAGGTCAGCCTGACCAGGGAACCGTGAGAAGTCTTTTTATTCTGATACTAAATAGTGCCCTATCTTCCTGCGACCCTGACTGACCTGTTTCCGGACAGCTTTGGAGTAGTCAGTACAAAGAGATAGTAAATTCATCCCATCCCAGTTTTGAGTCCCAACTCCTGACTGGTTGGTTGTTTTGATGTTTTTCAAACAGGAGATTATGTGGCCCATGCTAGCCTCCAACTTACTCTGAAGCTTAGGGTGTCCTTGAACTCCTGATTCTCTGCCCACCTTCCAAACGCTGGGGTACAGTATAGGCTTGTGTGCTCCAGTAGCCGGCTTCACCCCACATCCCCCACCCAACTCAACCCGCCAACTGTTGATTCTGCAGGAACGCTCTGGCGCCACCTACTGGCCCTGTATTTACTATTTAAAACCCTTTAAATCCAAACCAAATCCTGTCCCTGAAGACCAACTGTTTCACTCCGGGGACAGTCACCCACAGCAGAGGCTGTAGTCTAAAAAAGCAGGGAATCTGTAGAAGAGCTTGAAAACAGAGAAAGAGAAAGCCTGTCACTTGGAGCAAGGTCAGCCAGACCAGCTGGAGGAGACAAGACTCGGGAGGAGCCAAAGAACCACTTGGCCAGAATGCTGGATCCTAGGCCAGCTATTGTATAATCTCCTTCATGCTGGAAAAATAAAAAGACAAAAATTGGGACATATTTTAAGTCTTGCTCAGGAGCCCAGAACAGGCTCACAACTCCAGGAGTCTCTGCTTTTCTTTGAAAATGGAAAATATGAGCTAAGAGAACAAATGTGACTCTTGGTGCCCAGCCCTATAAACTCAGGGACACTGGGCCTCATATCACCTTGGTCCCACTTTCCAGAGCCACTGTGCTCTGAAGGACGGCATGGTGGCCTCAGAGTCAAAGCACAGAATGTACATTTATAGATATCTGGGTTTCTAGCGAGAACAAAAGCAAAATACAGGAACTTTCACAAGGACTGGGGATGTCGCTCAGCTTGTAGAGGGCTTGCCCAGCATGCATAAAGTCCTGGGTTTGATCCCCAGCACTACATAAAACTAGGTGCAGTGGTATACCTAATTCCAGTACTTGGGAGATGAAGGCAGAAATACAAGGAGTTCAAGGTCATCCTAAGCTTTAGAGCGAGTGTGAGTCCAGACTGCACTACTAGAAACCCTACGTCAAAAGAGAAATAAACACAAACAGCAGCTGGTGGAGAGACTGTGATCACCCTCTATTCAATACGTGTGGAGGCTGGAGAGATGGTTTAGCAACTGAGTGCTTATTGCCCTTGCAGAGGAGCCTGGTCTGGTCCCAGACCCACATCAGGGGGCTTAAAACCACTTCTAGCTCTAGTTCCAGGGGATGGGATGCCCTCTGGCCTCCTTGGGCACCTGCATACCCTGCATTTTCATGTGGTGAAAATAAATTCACACAGGTACACACACACTTAGAAACAAAAAAATCTTTGCCAGGAGGTGGTGGCGCATGCCTTTGATCCCAGCACTCTGGAGGCAGAGGCATGAAGATCTCTCTGTGAATTCGAGGCCAGCCTGGTCTACAGAGTGAGTTCCAGGACAGCCAGGGCTACACAGAGAAACCCTGTCTTAAATAACGAAACAAAAAAGGTCTTCAATCACCTACATTCACATGCACATCAGAATTACAAATTCCCCCAAAGAAATGTTAATCACACTTCAAGTAAAAATATTGTTTATTTCCTATTTCACCACCATTTATATGTATGACCTGTGACAGAGGCTTTGCTTACATCTTGTAGGACATGGCCTAGAAATATGCTTTATATTGTTCATTTGAGCCTCGGTATTGGATTATCATTAGTGTAGAGGCTGGAAAAAACATACAGAAAGAAGTGTGTTTTCAGTCACAGCAAAATGAGCGGCCAACGCTGCAGACCTTTACCAATTCGTTTTGTTTCTTTTTAAAAGGGGATCTCTATTTTTTTATCTTGGGGGCCACGTGCCAATCCGTGTCGCAAGACAGAGACGGTAAGGAAAGGCAGGAAGAAGCAAACTGCACCAAAACAGATGTGCTTAAATTAACAAGTGACAGTTTGTGCACCAGTCTCACGACAGCTGTCACGTGAGGTGGACAGAGAGGACGACGAAGAACCACAAGACTTAGTTGCTCAGGGGTTGTTGAGCGACACCAGGAAATCTCAGGGGGGCCAGGCCTCCACGCCGGCGCAGGCCACCTCTGCTTGCCCGCTGTTGCCTCACGGAGGGTGCTCTCCCTTGGACAGACCCTGTAGCTGGGGACCGGATTGGCGTGCTCTGGAGGTACTGGAAGGCACTCTGGCGACCTACCTGCCTCTCTGCACAGTTAAAGGTCAAGGCGACTCCCACATTGCTCTTCATGATTCTGGAGGAGCCATCCGAAGTGCCGTCAAAGCACCGGCCCAGTGCGATCTCCTTAGCTGTACGAGGGTCCTGGTCAGTGACAGTGTAGATTCCGTAATTGTGGCCCAGGGGGTCCAGGGGGGCCAGCATGGTGTACTCGCTGGAGTCATTGTTGACTGCCAGCGGAAGGTGGTTGACCAAGTACTCGTGCAGCATGGAGTTAACACTGGCTCGGTGGCAGCTGCCCTGGGGGATGACCTTCACTAACGTGCGGTCTACACGGTCTTGGTCATACAGCATCCCACTGCACTTGAACTCTAGGCAGGCAGACGAGACGTGAGGCTGGTCTCTGTCCCGAGTGCTCTTCACATCCCGGATCCCGTAGAGCCTCCCCACGGTCTGCCGGTGGGTGCCCCCCATGTTGCGGGACCGCACGTTAACCTCCAGCGGCCCCACGACCTTTACCTTGATGTAGCAGGCCCTGAACTCCATCGGCTTGGGCCACCAAGCTAGGTAGTCTTCAGTCCAGCTCATGGGGTCATCTTCGTTGAAGGGCACTGTGTTGTAGTCGTAGCGATCGCCCTCAACCTGATAGAACCGGAAGTGGGCCGCGCTGGGCGGCGCCTCCTCGCAGGCCCGCAGGTTCTCAAAGGCGTAGACGGGCCCGTTGCTCTCCTCGGCCGAGTTGGGCCGCGGCTTGGCCATACTGATTTGGAAAGCCGTCTTTTTAACCCGCGGGTCCTCATGGTCCGTCCGACGGTACTTAAGTCTGTTGAGGTAGGGCTGAGGGACACCGATGGCATTCGGGTTGAATTTAGGAGAAGACTCGACTGCCTCTAGCTCTTCCCCAGAAAGGCTTGCCAGGACGTAGACGGAGTAAGCGTCAGGAGACTGGTCATCACAGAAGGCAGGCAGGCAGGCCCCGTTGGGGCCTGTGATGACGCTGTCAAACCGGCCCCAGGCCCTGGGGTTAGAGGAGAAGCCGGTTCTGGGCTCCAGGTTGATCACCGAGACTACAACCCCCTGGATTTGCTCACTGGGCAGGAACCTCTCGCTCCGGTAGGTCCGCACCTTGATGAAGCACCTCCGGCTCTCAGGGACGTCCAGGTTAAAGAGCCTTCTCTCACGGATCTCCATGTTGCCTACTAGGAAGGTCCTCTCTTCCCTCTTGCTCCTCCTTCGGCTTTCCAATTTGAAATCGCCTTCCTCTTCCCACAGTCCTGTGTCCGGGTTGAGTGACCAGAGCTTCATGGCTGGCACATGCTGGGGCATCTTGACCTGGCTCGAGTCAAGGTGGACCTTCACCTTGCCAGCGTTCAGTGACTCAGAAGTGGCCTCATCTCTGAAGTCCACTGAGAACATACCGTATGTCCTAAGGGGAAAGGTGTCACCTTCGTCATTGATGAAGCTCAGGTCGCTCTGGGCAGCTGTGGCCGTGGAGACATTCCGGGGGTCCAGGAAGGTCACGCTGGCCTTCACCTTTCCTGTGAAGGGCTCCCCATTCTGCCGATAGAAACTTCTGGATGGAATCTCCAGTTCAGCCACAGGGTCCTCACCAGCCACCTCTCCCAGGGGGATGATGTTGGTTTCCGTGGCTTCCAGCGTGACGGGCTCTTTCTGCCGGAGCATCTTGATCTCGTGGAACACTGCGCTGCCCTTCCGGTTGAAGGGCAGCACTTTGGTAGTATTGACAAACTTCTGCAGCCTGTCCACAAATGTGAGCACCAGCCTCTCCGTGTCCGGGGGGACGTGGAGGGTGAACGTGCCCTTGTAGCCTGTCATGCTCACGCGGTTATCCCCCAGGTACACGTGGCCAAAGCGCATGGGCTCCCCGTTGTCGGCGGCGCTGACGCGACCCCGGACGATGCTCCGCGTCTCTGTGCATCGCTGGCAGCTGCACTCCACCGCCACCTTGGTGGGCAGAGTGTACCCGCCGCACTGGATCTCCCTCTCCTCCGTTCTGGAAATGCCACAGCAGTTCTCCACGGCATCCCGGCACCGGATCCCACTGTCTTGCTGCCCTGCACAGGTCTTGATCGGGCAGCGGCCTACGTCATAGTAGAAGGAGTTGGTGGCATTCTGGAAGCAATCGTGGGGCAGCCGAATAAGGTAGCTCTCTGGAGTTGGGTTGCAAGGAGTCTCATCATGTGCTAGAGGAGAAACGGTGTGGTTTAAGTGCAAGTTCATGCCTTACACAGAGTACCTCAACTCAAGGGGCTCTCTCTCTCCCCCTACTCCCTGACCCAATCGCTATTTTGTTGAGACAGAGTCTCACATAGCCCAGACTTCAAACTTGTGCTATAGCCTAGGATGATCTTAAATTCGTGATCCTTTTGCTCAACCTCCCCAGTGCTGGGATTACAAGTATGTGCTTCCAAGACAGCTTGAGTTGTGTGTGTGTGTGTGTGTGTGTGTGTGTGTGTGTATGACTGTGTATGTGTTTGTCTTATCTGTGTATTTATGCATGTGTTTTTGTGTATGTGTATGCATGTGTTTGTATGTGTGGTTTTGTGTGTGTGTGTGTATGATTGTGTATGTGTGTTTGTCTTATCTGTGTATTTATGCATGTGTTTTGTGTATGTGTATGCATGTGTTTGTATGTGTGGTTTTGTGTTTGTGTATTTGTGTGTGTGTGTGTGTGTGTGTGTGTGTTTGTGTGTAATGCTGCTGGGGGTTGAACCAGGTCCTTGTGTATGCTAGATAATTGCTCTACCACTTTCTACAGTTTTTAAAGGACTTACAAATCTGCAACCCTGACTCTCACAGAACTTTCTTGGGGGGACAGAACAGCTATTACCAATTTTATTTTATATATTATGCACAGTGAAACAATAGTTGTTCAGGTCCATAGAGCAGCAGTGCTCAATGGAGGAAATCTTGAAAATGTGTGACAGTCTTTTGAGATTATCAGCAAAACTGGAAGTACTGCTGCCATATGATAGAAAAAAAGCTATTCATGATCTGTGTCCTTTAGTGCCTGCCACTTCCCCGAATCTCAGTGATTTCCACACATTCCAGGAAATGTAGGTAGAAACTGTGTGTTTTTATTTTACAATATTGGTGTTCTGCCTGCGTGCATATCTGTACCATGCGCATGTCTGGTGCCTAGAGCTCAGAAGACTACCCCTGGAGACCAAAAGATGGCATTGGGTTCCCTGGACTGGAGTTACAGATGGCTGTAAGTCACCGGGAACAGAACCTGGGTCCTCTGGACGAGTAGCCAGTGCCCTTAACCACTGAGCCATCTCTCCAGCCACAGAAACCCTGTTTTAACTGGGCATGGTGACACACACTTAAAATCCTTGTACTTGGGAGGTGAAGGATCCTATTTTAAAGGTCATTCTTGTTGGCCACATAGTGGTTTGAGTCCAGCCTGGGCTACAAAAATAAGAATTAAAAACTGTCTCAGAAAACAAAACAAAACAAAAATAAGCCCTGTTTAAAGTCTGGTGTTTGGAGGCTGGAGAAATGGCTCAGAGGTTAAAAGCACTGCTTGCTCTTCCAGAGGTCCTGAATTCAGCTCCCAGCAACCACATGGTGGCTCACAACCGCCTATGAGATCTGGTGCCCTCTTCTGGCATTCAGTTGTACATGCAGGCAGAACATTGTATACATAATACAATAAATAAATCTTTAAAAGAAAATTTTAAAAAAGAGTAAAGCCTGGTATTCTCCCCAGGGCTTCCACCATACACTGAAGTTCTCAAGACTCCAACTACTTCAAAAATTGGAACAATGTCCAGAATTCTGAGGAAACTGTCTTTATAATAGCAGTCTTTAAGGACTAAACCACTGGATGCTTCCGCTGTACCCAGCATCCCTTATAGGCCACATTCATGGTCACTCTTGAGTAAGCACAAATGTCAGACATTTCCATCTTCATGTGTCAAAGATTTTAGCTACTGACATGTTGTATTTCACATCAACACGACTTTCTCTTTAGTTCTCCTTTATGTTAAACCTAAAGCAGTGTACACATATGTTTGGAAAAACTATACATTGTTATCTATAAACTGAACTTCCAAGTAGTAAAGCATGGTGAAGATTACTGTGCCAATAGTGTGTGCTGGTATGACTGCTGGCACACCCAAGGCCTCTTCTGCTAAGGCCCTTTGCCTTGTCTGTTCTGAGGTCTGTTGCTCAATTTTTCTGGAGTCTGTGAAATATTCCATAATTCTTCCAATGAATTTTAATTTCCTCCACTTTGTTTTTCTGAGGCCAATTTCTAAGACACCCTCTTCCCTCACTGTCTAACGACAGGCCTTTTTGGCTTGAAGGCTTTTCCCCTCTAGTTTTCTTCTAGAAGCCAGCTTTAGTCAGGTCAGCTTTACAGAGAGCTTTCTCAGTTCCCTACCTCTGTAGCCTCGCAATCCACAACATGACACTTCTCCCTCCACACTTGTGCCGTGTCCCTGCCCATCCTCTCAGATCAGGGCTTCCCAACCTTCAGTGCAAAGCAGAATGAAATGAGGGGCTTTGCAACCACATATGCCCAGGCCACAGCTCCCACAAAAATCCTGAGGGTCGTTGCAGTATGTCAGTTTTGGAGTTTTATGGGGGGGGAGGGCTGGCTTTTTGAGATAGGGTCTCATATAGTTAAGGCTACCCTTGAACTCGCTATGTAAGAGAAGGTGACTTTGAATTTCTGATCCTCCCTCTACCTCCCACATGCTGGGCTTACAGGCATATGCTACGATGCCTTAGCCTCAGCCACCTAGGAGGTATCTATTTCCCATCTATTAAAATCCACAGGGCTTCGGCTCCTATTTTGACTACATTTTTCTGTCTTTTGGAGGCAAGTTCACATGATGTCATGTAGCCAACGCTAGTCTCAAACTCACTATATAGCTGCCGCTGACCTTGACCTTCTGAACCTCCTACTTTCATCTTCTGAAGCTGGGTTTTTGCAGTGCTGGGCACTGAGCCAAGGGCGTCATCCACGCTAGACAAGTACGCTACCGACTGAGGCTTTTCCTCAGGCCCTGCTTGTTTCTGTCTTGTTTTAATTTTACTTACATTTCTACACACACACACACACACACACACACACACACACACACACACCCCTCAAATGTTGCTGCTGTGACAGCAAGACTTGGCTCTGCACGGTGTATCCCAGCCTGGCACTAAGTACATCATAGAAAATACCAGCTTTTGCTGACCAGTAATGCAGCCAGCCTTGATGAAGACCCACGACCCTTGAGACCCACACAGGCTTACCAATGACCGTGAGCTGGGTGACCTTGGACTTGACAGCCCCAGCATCACTCTGCGCCTTACAGAAGTACTCCCCTGCCTGGTCCTGCCGCAGGCTCCTCAGCACCAGCTTGCTCTCGTGCTTGTACAGGGAGGGATCCAGCAGTGTGTTGTTGTGGTACCTGTCAGGATGCAGAAGTAGAGCCCAAGCTGGCCATGGGAGGAAAAGCAAACCTGAAGGTATGCCAGGAAGCAAGGGATGGGGGATGGTTCACTTTCACTCAGCTTGCCCAAGAGCACCCAGGCTACGCAGAGAGACCCTGTCTCAAAAAACAAAAACAAACAAAAAACAAAAAAAGAAATCCTAAAGACATTTTGGGAGAATGAGCTGAGCTTTGAAGTGTAAGAGGGCTGGCTGGTTGCCTGGGCAACCTCCACCCCTACAGGTAAACATCACCATTCAGGCTTTGCACCAGTAGCCTACATATGCCTTGATTCTATCAGCCATTGCTACTGTTTAGTCCAGACACAGGCAAGCAAGCTCTGACTGCTGAGAGACCCGAGCCGGGGAGCTGGCAGAATACACACCAGAAGTACTTGTCTGGACTGGGTTTCCCTGTGGCCTTGCAGCACAGAGCCACACTCTGCCCAGCCTGCCGTGCTTTCATCTCAGGGTTCATTACAATGTATGGAGTCTCTGGGAGAGAAGAGAAGAAACACTGTTTGGTTTGCCTACTTTGTGACTGTCTCTAGAGAACGCTGATTCCTCAGGGTCTTTGATAGTATTTAAATTGTATGTCTTTAATCTCATCCTCTGCCCATCTCCAGTGGCCCCCTAATCCCAAAGGAACTGAGCCCCAGTAGATTCCCCTCTTCCTCCTTCTCCATGAACTTCTCTGGTAGCCTCTGGGGGGACAGTGGAGACTGCAGGGGACCGCATGCCAGCCACACTAAGTGCCACAAAGGACAGAACTAATTGTCACACTGGTACATTACTCATGATCTTCTGCCCCCAGCAGAATCTTTTTATAACTATTCTTCCCCATTCTGAGATGGTGTAGAACAGTTTCCAAGCTGCTCTGTGACCTACAAACCTTTGTGGTAATTGGCTATTTTAGACAAAGGGAAGTCTTCCTGCCTTAGGGAGCTGGGGCCACCAGTATCTAGGAGAAGAACACTGTACTGAGGACATACAGCAAGTGCAAAGGCTCTGAGGCAGGGTGTGTCCATATCTGAGAAACAGACAATTGTTGCTATGAGATCGATTCTGCATAGTAGAACTAGAGAAGAGAAATCAGGGAAACCAGAGGATAGAGGGCCTGTGGGTCACAGTAAAGATTTTGGTTTTACACTGGTGTTTTACACTGTGGCCAGGAAAGGAGCTCTTAACACCGTGACCCCCTCCGCCACAGGCGCTTAGTCACCTGCCCTCACAAATTCTGCATTGATGGTGGCTGACTTCAGGCTAGTCTTCGGCATGGTGAGCATAATTGGGGCAAACTTGGTCTTGGTGATTTTCAGGACGCTTTTGCCATCAGGACACAAGCCAGGAACTCGGAACCTCCCACTGCTGTCTGTCCGGGTCAGCATCTTTGGTGCCTTGGCCAGCAGGTAGACAGTGGCCCCTGGAGCCGGGGCGCCTCCGGGGAGAGAGATGGCCCCATGAAGCATGAAGTCCTCGCACATGCAGGCATCACAGTCAGCATTCACCTGGCCCATGGGGCAGGTCATGTCACAAGCTGTGGGACATGAGCCACATCAACAGGGCTTTCTGGATCTGACCCATCTTCACCCTATCCCCAGCACCGCAGCCTGGACGCTCATACATGCTTTGTTGGGCCTCTCTTAGCCCTTCCTCACCTGCCCGCACAACTAATTCCTGGTTGCCCTTCAGATGTAGCCCTAGGTTTTTCTTTTCTTTTTTTTTGGTGGGGGAGAGGGGGTGTTTTTGGGGGGGGTGGTGATGGTGATGGTGGACATTTCAAGACACGGTTTCTCTGTGTAGTCCTGGCTTTCCTGGAACTCACTGTGTAGACCAGGTTGGCCTTTAACTCAGAGATCTGCCTGATTCTGCCTCCCAAGTGCCGGGATGAAAGGAATGCACCACCGCCGCCCAGTGACTTCTTAAGCTGTGATAATTGACAGGGCATGTCCCTAGCTGTAAGTCTCCCGTCAGAGCAAATGACTTGCTTAGTTATTGCTGCATGAGTGAGCGTACAACTCAGTTTCACGCTGACCCATCCTCTAGCCCACCTTCAGGCTGTGTCACCCTCCAGAGGCCCAGTGCACAGAGGGAGGGGTACCTGTGCACGGCTGGCTCACACAGAGCTGGCCCTCCTCAGTGGCCTCGCTGCACAGCGACACTGCCTGCGCCAAGCAGGTGCGGGTCCGGGTCTGGACCCCAGTGTGGCCACAGGCGGCCGAACACTTGCTCCAAGGAGACCAGGGACTCCAGATATGCTCCGTGTCTCGTCGCAAGGACCCTACGAGATGAGATCAGCAGACGTCACTTTCTTCCCCTGAGGACTGGCTCAGGAAGTCTGACCCCAAGGCTGTTTCTTCTATGGTGAGGGACAACAAGGTCCCTATTGGCATCGTAAATTTCACTGATATTTATATTTATTGCAATGAATTAATTTTTGAGTCTCATTAACCAAAGCTGGCCTCTGTTGTCTGACTCCCCTGCCTCAACCTTCTGCATGCTGTAACTATAAGGAGGCTACCACGTGACCAGTTTAGGTGTTGCTGGGATAAAACCTATTGCTTTGTGGATGCTAAGCCCACACTTGATGAACTGAGCTACACCTTGGCCCTACAAAGATTTTTTTTTTCTAATTAGGGAAGTCAAAAGTCCTGAGGAGCCAGTGGCTCTAACTTGCCCAGAGGCAACACATGGGCGAAAGGGTGATTTGGGCCATCACTACTGCCTTAGGACCTATGTTGTTAGCAGCCCATCGTCTTCCACTAGTTAGTGTGAAAAAAATCAAAAGAACAAAAAAGAAAACACATGTTCCCTGCAGGCAGGCTTCAGGGAATGTAGTTTACAAAGAACCGATTTACCAGACTCCTCCTGCCTACTACCTCACCTCACCCCTGCAACTTGTGTGTAAAAAGGAAGCTTAGGCCTTGCTGTAGAGATGAGCTGGGCTCCCAACAGCACAGGACTCTCACGGGCACCTGGGTCTGCAGCATTAGTCTGTATGGACAGGTAGAACCCCAGAGGCAAGGTGCCCACCCAGCAGACAGGCCTGCAGCTCGTCACTTAATATCTGCGCTCTCCAGCGCATGACAGAGTGGGATTAAAAAGAACACAGATTCCACAAACATGGACACGGTTCAAATCCCTGTGCAGCACTTAGCTGTGTAGCTCTCGGCCCAGCAACTTCCCTAGGCTTCCCGTGTCCTGTCGAGATAGCGGTGAAGCAAAGGTCAGCTGCCAAGGCTGAATAACGAGTGCAGCCAGCGTCTTGCACACAGAAATTGTAGCAGCAGTTGATGCTTAGCCAACCTGGCCTCAACTGCCTCGTTCATTATCTCACGTTATCTTCATCAAAACCCCTGTGAATGGAGGGACACCCCTATAATCCCAGCACTTAGAGAACTGAGGCAGACAGTTACAGGGACTAGCTTGAGCTGCGTAGTAAGTTTGAGGCCTAAACTACGCCACAGTGAGACTTTATATCAAAACTTAAAAAAAATAAAAGGCAGGTGGGTCTCTGTGAGTTTGAGACCAGCCTGTTCTACAAAAAGATGGCTAGGGCTGTTACACAGAGAAATCTTTTATCAAAAAAGGGGGGGAGGGCACTGGGCAATGCCTGTAATCTGAGCACTCGGGGAGGCAGAGGCAGGTGGATCTCTGTGAGTTCGAGGCCAGCCTGATCTATAAAATCCAGGACAACCAAGGCTACACAGAGAAACCCTGTCTCAAAAAAACAACAACAAACAAAATTTAAATTTTTTTTTTTATTTTAATCCCTGAAGATGTACTGTTACCCCTGTTTCACATGTAAGAGGCTAGTGTCAGCCAGGCATGGTGGTGCATGCCTTTAATCCCAGCACTCAGGAGGCAGGGGCAGTTAGATTTCTGAGTTCAAAGCCAGCCTGGTCTACAAAAGTTAGTCCTGGACAGCCAAAACTACACAGAGAAATCCTGTCTCAACCCCCTACCCCCCAAAAAATAACATAAAAGAAGATTCTCTTAAGACAAAAATACAGAAATTTTTTAAAGGATTAGGAGTGTAGCTCTAGAAGAGAGCTCTCCTACTAAGTGAGGGTCCTACTCCAGTCCCTAACGCTGAAAAACATGTGAGAACAGGAGACTGAGGAGCCTCAGCAGCCTTGTCTTAAAAACACAGTGACAGGGCTGGAGAGGCGGCTCAGTGGTTAAGAGCACTGGCTGCTCTTCCAGAGGACCTGAGTTCAATTCCCAGCAACGACATGGCGGCTCACGACCATCTATGATGAGATCTGGTGCCCTCTTCTGTCACATAGGTGTACATGCAAATAAAGCATTCATATAAACAAACAAACAAACAAACAAACAAATAATACAGTTGCAGCTGGGCAGGTAGGAGGCACATGGCTGTAATCCCAACATTCTGGACAGAGGCAGGAGGGTCAGCATATGTAGCTCAGATAACCTGAGCTACATAATGATTTTCCGGCCAGCTAGGGCTACATAGTGAGACCCTGTCTCTCCCTCAAAAAAAGGAGAAGCAGGGCAGGTCAAGCTCATCGAATGCTTGTCTGATACACATACTGCTCTGGGTTGGAGCCCCAGCCTGTAAGGGTAGTGGCAGGAGAAGCCAAAGTTCAAGGTCATCCAAGGTTACATAGGAAGCCCAAGGCCAGCCTGGCCTATGTGAGTACAGTTGCACTGGGCTTGGTTCACATATTTTAATCCCAGCTACCTGGCACAAGTTTAAGACCTTCCTGGGCAACTTAGTAAAACCCTATCTCATTATTTAAAATAATAATAATTCAGAAATGATAGAAGACTGGTAGCTCAGTAGTAGAGGGCTCGCCTAACGTGAGGCAAATAAATAACAAACAATTAAACAACACAGGGGCACACGGTAAGCTAGAGGTTCAAAGCCCAGAACCCAGACTCCAAGCACTGTCTTCCCTGCAGTGGAATTCTACAGGCTGCCTGGAGCAGCTCTGCAGAGCTTATCACGCTGAAGTTGGAGAGAAAAGATACAGCGTCTGTTAATAGACTGGGACTGTGTGCAGGTATCCCTCAGGCTGCTGGGGGCAGGGCTGGGCCTGGACTCACCTGGTGGGCAGAGGAAGCGCACAGTATAATTGGAGCAGTTCTGGCCGGGTCTCTGCTCCCTGTTGAGGCACCAGAAGCCCTCCCGGGGACTGCCGTGGACCACCTGGCCAGTGCTGCTGGCAGGCATCCAGTCAGTGGTCCGGGCCTCTAGCCGCAGGGGCCGGGCACACACACGCTCCCCATAGTAGAAGCGAATGGCATCCAGGCGCTCATAGTCACCCTGGCCCCCGGGGTGGTCGATGTTAAACCAAGTTGTCCACTCACCAGGACCTGAGGGACAGAGCCGGGTTGAGGAGGAACCACTCCTGAGCAGCAGGTGAGCTCCAGTTAACCTTTCCTGGATGCATCCCTGAGAGTCCTCCCTGCTTCTGTTCAGTCCCAATCTTCCACCCCTCACCCCACCCTTTATTTCTCCAGCAGCTCTTCAATCCCTTCTCTGCCTCCCAATGTGGAGCCACATTCCAGCTCTCTCAGCCCGATGGACCATGCCTTTAGTGACTTTCTTTCCTCCCACTTTCTAACACTGTAGTTCGGGTAAACTTTTTCCATGTGGCTTGGACCATAGCATCCCCTGGCACAAAAAGCTCTTAAAAAGGCAGTTAGGGTGCCAGTGAGACTCCTATGTTATTTCTCCACCCCCGTCTTCCCCCATTCCCCACCATAAGCATCCCGTTTCTGGATTGTATCAGGCAGCTTCCTGACTCTGAGTTTTCTCATACTCCACCTGGAGAGAACAGCCAAGGGTCTTGTTGAAGTTTCCAGGAAATTCTAACATCCTATCCAGGCTTCAGAGACTTACCCAGCAAGCTCAAGCTCAATACCCTCATAACCCTCCCTGCTCCAACGGAGACTCACTGTCCTGCAAGTCAACAGGCTTGGCAGAGGCTTTAGGGGTCCTCTTCACAGGCTGGGCTCTTCTCAGTGACTGGGGAAGCATCATCTGTCTCCCTGCAGGACAGAAAAGGCGAGGTTAGGGTTCCCAGGGCTTGAAGAAGCAGAGACCTGGCCAGGAGAAGTCGATATAGCATGAGCCCTATGTATGGGTCCAACTCTCCATTCTGCCAATCACTGCTGTGAAACCTCCCAAAGGTTTTATTTCTCAGCCTGTTTCCCGTAAAATACACATTGAGGCTGGCATAAAGGGCATGCTTGACAAATAGCAGTTTCCTTTTCAGTCTTGTTCTAGAAATGGATGAGCAGCTAGACTTGGTGGTACCTGTATGTAATCTCAGCACCTGAGAGGTAGAGGCAGGAGAGCCAGTGGTTCAAGGACAGCCTTGGGTACACGGTAAGTTCCAGGCCAGCCTGAGGTACATGAGACCCTGTCTTAAAAAGAAAAGAAAGACAGAAAAACAAAAGAAAAAGAGATGTCAAGCATAGTGGTGCATGCCTTTAATCCCAGGCCTTGGGAGGCAGAGGGAGGTGGATCTCTCAAGGCTAGACTGGCAAGCCAGGCTACATAGTGAGACCCTGTCTCAAAAAGAAGGAGGAGGAAGAGGAAGAGGAGGACGAGGAGAAGGACAAAGAGGAAGAGGAGGAGCAGGAGGAGGAAATAAAGAAAGAAAAAGAAAGAAGACAGAAAGAGAAAGAAAGAAAGAAAGAAAGAAAGAAAGAAAGAAAGAAAGAAAGAAAGAAGAAAGGGAGAGTCCGCAGGAGTGGAAGGGGGACCAGAGAGGGCAATGGGAATTAATTTTACCAAGCTATACCACACACATGTGAGAAAAATGACTTAATTAAACCCATAAAATACAAATTTTCAATGGGATCATCAGATACTTCAGGCAGCTAGTGAGCTGAGGCCCCTGCTAGGGAGTCTAAATCTGTCCTTGGCAAGATGGAGCCTTATTTTCCTTTCCTATAAAGTAGAGACAGTAAGTCCCCCTTCATAGGGTGCTGCTGCCTGAGGGTCCCATGAACCAACATCTCTGGAGAGAGCTGAAGACTGCCATTTTCAAACTAACCTTGGGCAGGCTGTTTAACCCACCTGGCCCTGCTAACTTTCTCATTAAAAGAGGACAGGAAGAGTTCATTGATTTAAAAAAAAATACACTTTAGGATGGTGATTCTCAGTTTGTGGGTCACAAACCCCTTGAGGTTTTGCATAAGTACCCTGCATATCTAACATTTACATTATGATGCATAACAGCAAAATTTAGTTATGAGGTAGCAATGAAAATAATTTTATGGTTGGGGGTCATCACAACATGAGGAACTTGTATTAAAGGGTCACAGCCTTAGGAATACTGGGAAACACTGTCTCAGAACAATCTCTAGAATCAAATGCTGAGTAAGTGTTAGCAAGCTATTCTAGCTCAGTCCCTAGCAGAGGGGTGGTGGCCCCTTTCCTTTTAGTGGTTAGTACTGAGACTCTCCACTCCATAAAGGACTCGGTGAGCTAACTGGGCCATGGGGTTCGTTGTTCTGATCACAGCCTGAGGATGAGGATCCTCAGGACAGGGGCAGCCTTCTCTAGCCCTTCTCTACAGAAAGCTGGGTTGAGGGTTCCAGAAGGAGAAAGGAGAGTGCTCTGCAAAAGCCTTGAAAGGCAATTAACTCCCGGGCAAGGAGCCAAGTCAGAATTTTCTGTGCTGCTTAATTGGGATGATGGGAGCCCTTTTAATCAACCTAATCTGATTTCCCCTCAGATGGCTGAATGTTAATCATCTCCACAAACAGCAGCTGCCAAGGTGGAAAGGGCAAGGCAGGAGGCGGGCACACTCAGGGCTGGAGCTATGCAGAGGCTGCCTTTGTTCCAGCATCTGTGGTCACAAGCCTGTAGGACATGCAGCTTTGAAAGAGGGTTGTGAGCACTCTTTGCGTTGGCTGAGTGTGATTCGAAAGGAGGGGAGGCAGAGGGGATGGGAGAGTGAGTTCTCCATTGAACCGCAGCCACTCTGAGTATGGGAGCAGAGAAAACCAGAACGGTTCCCGGTGTGTCCATCAAACTTGGCTTTGGGGTATAAAGGAAACTGAGTTTTTAGCACCAGAAAAATTTTCATGCAACTGAAAAGAGACCAACCCCAAACCTGCTTCTAAGAACTCCACGGTTCTGGTTTCTCCCTTTTGCTTTGGCTACCGGGAAGCTCAGAGTTAAATTTTGTGCCCAGGGGCAGACGCTTTCTTACTCTTTTTTTCTTCCTCCCCATGAGTGACTTTTCATCCTACTCGTTTGATTCTGTTCCTTGAATTTTAATACTAAGAAGGATCTCAGATTTGGAGTGGGAACAGGGCACAAAGCATCAAACACCCTCAAGTCTTCAGGCCAGGCAGATGTGTAACTGAGTCTCAGAACAGAAAGGACTTCACCGTGGCAAGCAGAGACTTGCGTACCCAGCACAGTGGTGACTTCCAGGACCAGGAAAGAGAGCACCCAGGTCTTGGTTGCAGCCATCTCTCCCTCAAGCCCGGTAGAAAGGTCACAGATGGGTGATGCTGCTTCACAGAGTTGGACCTGTGCTTTCCCAGGGATGTTTCATAGAGCCAATGATCTGCAAAGAAGCAAAGGGTATCATATCCCATATTTCTGAATCACTTTTTTTTTTTTTTTTTTTTTTTTTTTAGCCCAGACTGGCCTCACATTCACTGTGCACACCAGGCTGACCTTGAACTTGTGGTTCTCCAACCTCCATCTTCTGAGTGCTGGGATTACAGGCTTGTACACTAGTTTTATGTGGTTCTAGGGATGGAACCCAGGGCTTCCTTCAAGCTAGGCAACCATACCACCAACTGAACTACACCCCAAGCCTATGCCCCATCTCTTAATAGCCCTGGCAGAGATAGCTCTTGACCTGTCCATGAAGGGAGATAGAACGGAGTCTTACAGAAGTGACATCTGTTTGAACTGCCAAACTGAGCTGTTTGAAACTGAGGACCTGAATTCAAACAAGCAGGACTGAGGTTCTAAATGTGCCAGGTTCCACAGCAGACAGACCCCGAGGGAGAAAAGAGATAAGGAAGTTCCTCGACAGTCAGAGCTGGCTTGCTTCCAGTCGCCGCTGGATAATTTACTGGTCACTCTTAAGCCCCAGGCTTTTGTTTTGCTTCCCTTTGAAAGTGCTCACAGGTTTTGTATGTGTGGTTCCGTGTTAAAGCTGTGCAGTCCTGGCCCCAGCGACAGTGGGCCATCCTAGGGTGAACAGGCAGGCTGAAAGCCACCAAGGCCTCGGCCGCACCATCTTCAAGACTACATTCCCAGATGTGCACGGGCCACAGCTGGAAATCATTCTGGCCTGTTTGTTTGCAACCTGGCAGGAGTACCATAGCCAGGAGCCAGCTAAAAAGAACTGAATGGGTGTGTAGTGAAAACCCAGGGCTCCCAATAACTGGGAACACGGAGTTAGGGCTGCAGGCGTAAGGAGAAGAAAACACACCCAGAAATAATGTTAAAGAACCACAGGGAGGGCATGGATAGCCAAGGTTCCTTCTCAGCTGGATATTTCTCCCTGCCCCCACCAGAGTTAGAGCCAACCCAGAATCGAACCTAAAACATTGTTTCTTCCAGCTGAGTACGATGTTGCATTCCTGCAATCCCAGCGCCTGGGAGACGGAGGCAGGTAAATTGCTGTAAGCTGGAGGCCAGCCTGAGTTGTTATAGTGAGTTTCGAGCAAGACTCTATGTTTAAATAAATAAATAAATAAATAAATAGATAGATAGATAGATAGATAGATAGATAGATAGATAGATAGATAGATAGATAAATAAATAAATAAATAAATAAATAAATAAATAAATGAAATTACCTTCGATCACTAAGTCCAGTGCAGAAGGAAAGGAAAGATGTCTCCTTTCTGGAAGAAAAAGATCCTTTGAATTGTTGGGTGTCTCGGGAGACGAACAAATCTACAGCACTGACTGTCCAGCCCTGAACGGCTGTACCCGTTGGTTTGGGCTACTCCAAGCTCCCGGGCGCTGAGCAGATCTGCACAGCCGGAGCCAACTCTAAATCTGACAAAAAGGCCAGGGTGGCCTGAGGCATCTTGTGGAAAAGCCATTTCCCATCTGGCAGCCAGCAGAGAGGCCCTCTACAGCCCACCATTTCCTCCGAGGAGGCCTGACACTCAGGCTCTCCAGCGGATGTTCCCTGGAGCTCCTGGACTCTGCATAGTGGCTGGCCGCAGGAAGAAAAGGTATAGAGACCTCGATGGGGCCATTTGGGGGGTATGGTGGCTTCAGGTAGGCAGGGCTGAGGGAAGACTTTGGATAATGGGGTACAAAAGAGAAGAGTGAAGCAAAGGGGGCTTTTTTTGTGGGGGGGGGGAGATGAGGTGGTCAGCCAGCAAAGAAACAACAATGAAGTAGTTAAGGATGGGGGTAGGAGCAGAGCCCGGCAGGGAGATGCAGGGATGGGGTGAGAGATTGGGGTTGGAGCTCACCGTGTCCTGAGCAAGATTCTCAGCTGGGGGTGCAAGACTTCTCCACCTCTCCAGCAGTCCAGCCAAGGCCCTTATATAGCACAGCTGGTGTCTCAGCCCATGGCAGCCAGCCACCGGGAAGCAGCAGCGAAACCAGATCTGAGCATGAGGCTCCCTCCCTCCCTTCCCCACATCCCCAGCAGCTCACAGGGGCAAGAATTTAACATCAAGACCCTTAGGGATATGAGGGGTGGGGAGACTGCCACAGAGCAATGGAGACCAAGTAGGCCACAGTCTGGGCGCCACCGTCTGTATCAGAGAGACAGGGGTCAGGAGGACGGCTGGACATGGGCTCAGTCCTGGGAAAGGGCCAAGGGGAATTCTCCATCTGGGCAGCCTCTCATAGCTTGGGATGGTGTGTGCTGGCCTAAGCTTTGTCTGCTGATCCCCCACATTCCCCAGCTGGCCAGCCCATGCACAACAAGGTCTCAGCACTTACTCGGAAACTCTTTGGCACACAGGTCACCTCAGCCTCCATGGATGAATGTGCCTCATCTCAGCTGGGTAATGACTAAGCTTCCTTGGCCTTTGAAGGAGCTCTCAGGGACCTCAGAAGGGACAAGGGACAAAGGCTATGGGGTATAGGATATCACCTAGTTCATCTTTAACCCCCTCTCCACTTTCATTTGTGTGGCTTCTTGAACCTGCTGAGACCAGAGAGATCCAGCATGTGAACTGCTTTGAGACCCTGCCAGATGTCCAGCTGTGTATGAGAGAGAGAGGGAGAGACAGAGAGACAGAGAGAGACTGCTTGAATGGATGTCCACCAGCAAGCCTTACCACAGGTGACTAAGCAGCTGCCTGTAAAAGGGCCTTCAAGTGGCTTCTGCCATCTCTGTCTTCCAGCTCCAGGCTCAAGCTGCCTGTTGTCTTGGGCCAAAGCCATCTAACTTTAGCGTCTTCAGAACCAGCTCGAAAGCAGTGGGATTGTAGTTCCAATGGTAGAGCATTTGGCTAACATGGGTTCCAATAAACCAGGTGTGGCGGTATATACCTGTAATCACAGAACTTTGGGAGATGGAGGCAGGAGACAAGATCATCCTCAGCTATATAGAGAGTTTGAAGTCAGCCTGGGCTTCATGAGTGCTTGTCTTAAAAATTCAAAATAAAGAGAAAGAAAGAAAGAAAGAAAGAAAGAAAGAAAGAAAGAAAGAAAGAA
>NW_026585691.1:2782416-2832623 GCF_907164565.1 Psammomys obesus | reverse complement strand
AAGAGAAGAGAAGAGAAGAGAAGAGAAGAGAAGAGAAGAGAAGAGAAAAATAAAGAAAAGAAAATCACCACTCAGGAGCCTGGTGGTGATGGCAAACATCTTTAAATCCCAGCACTCAAGAGGCAGAGGCAGGAGGATCTCTGAGTTCAAGGTCAGCCTGGTCTACAAAGTGAGTCCAGGACAGGCAGGGCTACACAGAGAAACCCTTGGGGTGGGGAAAGCCCTTACTTCTCTTCCGGAGGACCTATCTTCAGTTCCCAGTATCCAAATCAGGCAGTTCACAGGTAACTCCAGTTCCAGGGTATCCAACACCCTCTAGCTTCCCTGAAGAGCAGACATGCACGGGTGCACATACACACACACACACACACACACACACACGTCTTTTAAAAAATAAGACTACATGCAGGTTTCTTAGCTCCACCCCCAGAGTTTCTGACTTAGAACATGAGACTTGGCTTTGCTATGGAGCTGGTGGTCCTCAGCCCACATTTTTTGAGAATAACTGGTTGAAAAGACAGAACCCTAGCTGGAAGTAGAAGATTAAAAAGGGAGTCTCTGAGTCTCCTGCCTCCTGTCATAGCCTCATCCAGCTGGCCTGGGCTTCCTGTCCCATGCCAGCATGAGGAGGTGGAGGCCTGTACCTACATCTCTCGAAGCCTGACTGAGCTGCTCTTCATAGGAGGTGGCCAGCTCAGCTGGGCGACGTGAAGCTCCAAAAGGGAGCTGCATTAGTTACATTTCTCATTATTGGGCCAAGATAAGAACAACTTAAGAGAGATGAGCATGATGGGGCACACCTTTAATCCCAGCGCTCAAGAGGCAGAGGCAGGTGGATCTCTGAGTTGGAGGCCAGCCTGGTCTACTGAGTGAGTTCCAGGCCACTACCACTCAACTAGGATTGTTGTTGCTGTTTGAGAAGGAGTCTCATTATAACCCCCAGACTGGCTTCAAACTGGCTGTGTGTAGCCCAGGATGAACTTGCCTCACTGATCTTGCTGCAATTACAGGAGTTTGCTGTGCCTGGTTTATACGGTGCTCGGAACCAAACCCAGCAGCTGGCACGTCCTTGGCAAGCATTCAACCAAACTGAGCCACACCCCGAGTCCTCAGCTCAGGCTTTGATAGCAGGCGTGTGAAATTAGTGAGGCCCATGTGAATAGTCAGAGGGAAAGACAGATAGGTAGACAGACTCAACTACAATCATTAGAATAAAGGGCAGGAGAAAACTAAGAGCCTGGGATTCAGAAGTCTAGGCCTGGTCCTGTAGGCCACATCATTCTGATGTGTGACCTTGGACTAGCAGCATCCCAGGTAATCCTGGGCCTCTGTGTCTCCAGCCTTGCAATAAGAGCTTTGGGCTGAGTGAGTGCCTGGCCTCACCAGCTCTAGGATTGCGAGGTCTGTTAAGACATGGAGAGCAAACACAGCAGGCAAGAGAGGAGAGACATGGCACCTCAAGGAGCCATGCTGTGGAGCAGAAGGCTTGCCAGAACATCAGTATGACTAATGAGGCTGGATTTTAACAAGGTAGGATGGATGGGAGAGGAAGGCACAGAATCCCCGGGGTCTGCCTTGCTCCTGTCCTGCCCCTCTCCTGTGCTCCCATCAGTCTTTTCTCAAGTGAGATTGCACTGTGAGCTGTACAAAACTAGACGTGGGGAATCTGAGCCTTCCCCACCTCTTCTCCAAGATCCCCTCCTAGGAAGAGGCTGCTGCTTCCTCCAGGACCTCAGGACCAACAGGGCGTGGGAGTCAGCCATAGGCCTGTACTATCCAAGGCCTGGCCTGGATGGGTCAGCCATGGAGGACTTCTTCAGGCCAAGCTTGTCTGAAAGCAGCTCCAATCCCCCACTTGGACACCTGGAACACACTGGAAATTCATTCATCACCCCCACTCCTGACCAGGCAAAAAAAGAGTCTGGAGCCCAGCTCAGCTAGCCTTCTGGTGCCAAAACCTGTGGTCAAGGCTCTCCGCTCTGCTGTTGTGAAGAAGCTTGGGAGGGAAGGTGAGGGTTGGCAGATCCTGATGATTCCAGAGGAAGGTGCTGTTCTGTCTCTAACACTCTTTGCTCCAACCATGGAGTTCCCCCTGCCATGGTTGCCCTTCTGTGGCTGGGGAGGCTTTATAGACCTGGACAGGCCTTTATGTATGCCAAGGCTGGTCTCAAACTCACTGTATAAACCTCTGTTCTTCCTGTCAGTGCCTCCCAATTGCTAGGAGTATAGATGTGCTCCACCATGTCCTGTTTTATGCAAAGCTAAGGACCAAACCCAGAGCTTTGTGCATACAAAGCAAGCACTCTATCCGCTGAAACACTCCCAGCCCTTGCTTTGTTTTTTTCGAGATAGGGTCTCACACTTTAATTCAGGCTGTCTTTGAACTTGTATCAATCTCTTTGACCCTGACTCCAAAGTGTCGGGATTACAGTCATATACCATCATGCCTGTAAAACTAAATCCAGGTAAGGCAGATGTCTTCAGAACTGTTCTCTCTCCCTGTCCTAACTGCTTCATTTGTGATGCACTCCAAAATGACTTCCATTATAGCATCTCTTTTTTTTTTTTTTCTTTTTCCCCACAACAGAGTTTCTCTGTGTATCCCTGGCTGTCCTGGAACTCATTCTGGCCTTGAACTCAGACATCAGCCTGCCTCTGCTTCTAGAGTACTGGGATTAAAGGCTTGTGAGTGAATACTGTTGACATACTTTTTACACTATTTTTTTATTTGGGTTTCTTATGACTCTTTCTCCCTTCTCCACCCCAGTCCCTTCCAACACCCCAACACCAAGTAGGAGAGAAGGTAGGGAGAGTTCTTTAACTACTTCTGGTTAGGGTCATCAGATCCATTAGGGCAAGTCCAATCCTCATTTCAGGATATCGCCAACTTCTCCTCATCCATCTACATCAGCACCAATCAGAAGCAGCAGGGGGAGCCCCAGCAGCCTTCTTCTTTCTTGGAGCTCCCTTCTCTCTCTGGGCCCTGGCATTTATTCCGTCTCTAGCATCCTCAGATTTGAAGTGTTTGTAGCTGGCAAAGAGCCCCCTCTCAGAGCCAGTACCAGGCAAATGTTTTGCTGCTGTGGACAATCTGAATCAGTCCTGGGATCAAAACAAAAACATGTTTACATCCACAACAGACTGTACACTATTTGCCATCAAGATGTAGAACTGAGGGCTGGAGAGGCTCAGCCGTTAAAGGCTAGGCTCGCAACCATAAAAATAACATGTGGAACTGTCATCTCACACCCGTCATCTCACGACTTCCATGACACACCGCTTCCACTCTTGAGTCGTTCGCTCTGCGCAGCGGTTCTCAACCTCTCTAATGCTGCCGTCCTTTAATAGGGTTCCCGTTGCGGTGAGCCCCAACCATAAAATTATCCCATTGCTACTTCAGAACTGTAATGTTGCTACTGTTATGAATGTAAGTATCTGTGTTTTCTGATGGTCTTAGGTGACCCACAGGCTGAGAACCACTGCTCCAGCTGCTGTGTAAGAAGTCAAGTCTAATTACCATGAGACCACTGTACTGGAGAAGCTCTTGTCAACAGTCCCCACTGAGCCCAGCTTCCAGCCAGCACCACCAAGGCAGCAGACATGTGAGCGGTGTTGTCTTGGGCCTTCTACACCAGCTCACCAACAGAGTGTCATTAGGAGGTCTTAGTTAATGCCTCAAAGAGCTCAACTGAAAATGGTCCCAGTACCCACGTTGAGTAGCTCTGCAAAACCCTGCACTCACAGCCACTTGACAATATATGCAAACATGCATATAGTTACAAATAAAAATGAATTTTTAAAAATGTAAAGGGCTAGAGAGATGGCTCAGCAGTTAACACCCAGATTTGATTCACAGCTCCGAAAGGGTGGCTCACAACCATCTGGAACTCCAGTACCGGGGATCTGATACCCTCTTTTGTCCTCTGAGGGCAGCAAACATACATGCAGGAAAAATGCTCATATACATAAAATACATTTTTGGAAGTTTACAAACTGTAAGAGTACAGTGGGGCTGGAGGGATGTCTCGGTGCTAAGAGTGTTGACCTCACAGAACACCCAAGCTCTGTTCCCAGGGCCCCACCAGACAGTTCACAACTGCCCATAACCAGCTCTGGGGCATGCAATCCCCTTTTCTGGCCTCTGTGGGCACCCACACAGACATGGCATACTCACAGACATACAGACATACACATATTAAATAGTAAAAAAAAGAACTGAACTGTCTATAAAACCAAACAGTATTCAAAATGGAGGACGTAAAGAGAGAGCACAACTGTCCAGCCAAGTCCTGCATGAAATCTTGACTGTGTGAGGCATAATAAAATGGTTATCGTTTAAGGCAGTGAAAGCGGGGTCATTTGTTCCCTAGTGACAGTACCTGGGACAGAAGGCCACTCCAGGTCACCTCTCCCAGTGGTTTCAAGACCCCTGCTAGCATATCCCAGAGCTCCTGTTCTAGTAAAATGCCCTGGAAAAGAGGGCTGGAGAGATGGCTCCGCGCTAGGAGCTCTGGCTGCTCCTGCAGAGGAACTGTGTTGGATTTCCAGCACATTGTCTCTCAGGCTTCTGTGTTCCTCCCACAGTTTGTTTGCTTCTCATGGAGACACTCGGAGTGTCGGTGAATCTTTCTCTAAACACACGGAGACACTTCTGAGAATATGGAGTCAGAGCCCAGATTCTCGAGTTTTCCCTCAATTTCTACAATAGGGCTTGCCCTGTAACCACCATTCCTCTCATAGCTCCAGGCTAAGTCAGTGGTTCCTCTTCTGCCTCACAATCCCTGAGTACTCCTGCAACAGAACCACACTCCCGTTCTACCGACACTTTTTCTTGCTTGCCCCTCTGTGGTGAGAGGCCCTACAGAATAAAGCATCTTGGTATTCTAGCGCCCAGAAAACTCAGGACATGTGTGGTGTGGGCTAGCCTAGCTTCTCACACTCCCACTGAGATAGCCCATGGACCATGGCCCACACTGCTATGCTCTCTGCTCTCTCCAGAGTAGCGGATAAACCAAACCTAACCACCCACAGGTTTGCCTCAAGGATTCCCTGAGGGCCTTCCTCTGGCCCAGAAGAGGCTTGTGCTAGTCCTGCAGATAGAGGTGGCCTGGGAGACAGGGTGTGACAGGAACTGACCCAGTGCAGACCTCTGGGTCCTCAATAACAAGGATGTTTCCTCCTCTTCTCTGTACTTTCTGGCTCTGCCACAAACCCTGTTGGCGCCGTCCGACTTTTAATATTTTCCAATCGGGGCTGTTAGACAACATTTCATCTCAAAAATGCTTCCTCCCCCTCACAGAAGGGTGTGCGTGTCCAGTGGGAGGAACCCAGGACTGAACCAGTAGCGGTGTCCTACCCATACTCTAGGCCTACCCATACTCTAGGCCTAGTCCTAGAAAAAGAACCAGAAATGTCTTCCCAGGCAATGGAGTGAGTTCCCAGGCTGCCTGAGCCTTCGTGATCCCATAGGGAGCCGAGGTTCTGTGATTCTGTTTCATCTGAGGCCCAGCTGCACCCATTCCATCTATTCTCTGACCTTGGCCATGTGGTTCTGCCCCTGTGAGCTGCATCTGTCTCATGAGGAGAACCACAGTGCTTATTTTGCCAGGTGTTCCTGAGGCCCTCACACTACAAGTTCGGATCACCAAGGAGCTGTGAAAAGCACCCGGAAGGCTGAGAAGATAGCTCAGTCTGGAAATTGCTTTCCAGTTGAGCACGGGAACCTGACTCTGCTTCCCAACACCCCCACAAAAGCTACATGCATATTTTACAAGCCCTGGGGAAGAGACAGGCAGATCCTGGGTGTGCACTAGCCAGACTCACTGGCAAATCATAGGCCCCAAAGACCCTGACTCAAACTGTAAACTGATGGCCCTTGAGAAACAACCCCCAGACCTCTGTTACCACATGATGCTCACATATGTTTTTCTGCACACACATGTGCACATGAACACACACACACACACACACACACACACACACACACACACACTACCCAGTTCCAGGCTGGAAAAACTCTTTCCAAAATGACTCTCTACTTCTGCTTTGATGATCAAAGATACCATAGTACCCATTTGCCCCAATTTATGCCCCACTGTAAAGAGGAAAAAGAAGGCATGCTTGGAGAGAGAGAGAAAAGAGGGCCCCTGTGGGAAAGTCCAGAATTCCCAAGCCAGCCTGGCCCCAAGCCGGGGAGCCACCAGCTCTCTGCCAGACCAGGACCCAGCAAACCAGCCTGGAGATCACCTTTACCCAGGTCCTCTCCAGACAGCACCCAGCTGGACTCTCCTCCCCAGGCTCAGACGACTGTCAGCCATGAGCGTGGGGTGTGGGATCAAGGCCACCCAGTTACCATCATCTTTCTCTTTGCCATTGAAACTAACTGGCTGCACTCACTAGAGGATTAAGTGTGGAGAAAGCTTATTGCTGGGCTGTAAGATGACCCATGGCCTGCTTTCTCCTCCTGGGGAGGGGGACCTGCAGGGGCTCCCACAGGCCAGAAGAAGGGATGTAGCAGGAGGACCAGGTTCTGCCTAGCAGAGGCCCAGCCTCTGCCTGGCCCCGTGAGAGACCAGAACCCTCAATCTTTTAGCCTGCTTTCTTCACTGACACCAATAAGCCTAAGGCTAGAGACCCAACAAGAGGCTTGAGCCACAGGAAGACAGGACTGCCTTCTTCAGAGGACCTGTGGTGAAGAAACAGGAGCTTGCAGGAAAGGCTGCCCTGAAGGCTGCTTGCAGCCCTCCATCCCAAGCTTTTGGGCAATGGATATTAGGTTCTAAGTTGGCCACCAATTCAGAGTGACAGCCCATGGTCAGCTCAGGGTAGGCTCCAAGTGGGGGTGAAAAGGGCTGCTAGCGGGTAAGTGAACGTGCACACTCAGCACGCCTCAGGAACTTGTGCATGGTCTGTGGCCAGACTCACAGCCTCCTCATCTCTCCCTATAGGCAAATGGGGCATCTAGTTCCTTATTGGTTCCCTTTAACATATATCCAAGTCTCCAGGCTAGCCCCCAGGCCCTTCTGGCCACAAACCTCTAACCTCCAGGCTGTTCCTGCTCACAGAGTCCCTCCCCAGAAACACTTCTAAGATTGGCAAGTCTTCCCCCACCTTTTGCTGTTCTCTCTGCCCCCTCCTAGGGGAAATGTGGTGCCTCCAGGTTTGTTTTTCCAACTGGGGGCAAGTGGGAGCTCCAGGAAAGCTCCAGCCTTCAGAACTAGAAGTTTCAGAGGGTAGAGGAACAGCTCATTTGGGAAAATGCTGTCTCACAGGCCTGGAGACCTGAGTTTGACCCCCAGAATCCACATAAAAATCCAGGCGTGTCAGGGCATGCTTGTAATCCCACAGATGGAAAGATGGGAGGTGGAGACAGCAGATGCCAGGAACTTCCTGGCCAGCTGGCCTGTCCACTTTGTGCCAGTCCAGGACAAGGTGAGACCTTGTCTCAAATAAAAAGTGGAAGGCACCTAAGCCAGTGTAGCGGCTCACACCTCTGATCCCAGCACTTGGGAGGCAGAAGCAGGTGGGTCTCTATGAGTTCAAGGACAGCCTGATCATCAAAGTGAATCCCTGTCTCAAAGAACTAAAGCAGCAGTAGGAGAAGGAGGTGACAGCATCTGAGTGACAACTGAAGTTGTCCTCTACAGGCTCGTGTGCACACACGTGCCAAATGCACCTGTTCACATACATTTACCCACACAAAAACACATACATACATGCAAAACAAACAAAAACTTCATTTGCTCATTCACTCATTCATTCACTCATCCATTAATTCATCCACCCCTTAACTAAGAAGGGCCTTAGGCATGCTAGGCAAGTGCTTCACCAGGGCTACATGCCTGGCCCTCAGCCTTTGATTTTTAAAAACAGGTCCTCACACTCTGGATCAGGATGGCCTGGAACTCACAATCATCCTACCCTGGCTTCCCAGGTGCTGGGGTTACAAGTGTGCATCACCACTCCCAACACTTACTCCCCTCACCTCATCTAATTTTTCTCCTTTGCAAATTTGTAAAATATATGTCTTTAAAATTTTTAATCTTAGTGTGCTTGTGTGAATCCCAGGCCAGCCAGTGAGACCCTGTTTCAAAAGGCAAACAAAGAAGACATTGAAGATATGGTGTTTGGGGAGAGGGGTCTGCTTATTTGTTTCCTTTCTCTCTTTCTTTTCCTTCCTTCCTTCCTTCCTTCCTTCCTTCCTTCCTTCCTTCCTTCCTTCCTTTCTTCCTTTCTTTCTTTCTTCCTTTCTTTCTATAGCCCAGGCTAACCTGAAACTTGTGGGAATGCTCCTGCCTCAGTCTCCAAAGAGCTGTGATTATGTGTATAGCCACCACACCAGCAGATCTCATGGAGGTTTTTGGTTTGGGTTTTTTTTCCAGGCATGGCTTCTCTGTGTAGCCTGGCTGTCCTGGAACTCACTCTGTAGACCAGGCTGGCCTCAAACTCACAGAGATCCGCCTGCCTCTGCCTCCAGAGTGCTGGGACTAAAGGCTTGCACCTCCACCACTCAGCTAGAACTCATGCTTTTTAACCATAGTAATAAGTAAAATTATAGAAATAAACAAGATGTCCTTAAGGCAAAAGACAGTTTCATAGCTTGAGTCTCACAGCAGTGAGATTATAAATATTTTTGGCTTGAATATTTCTTGTTTTCTTGCCATTTCATGGGCCTATTTTTTTTTTTTTACAGTTTTTTTCTTTTATCCACAATTATTTCCAGAAGGAAGTAGGATCTATTTCTTGACCTAAAAACTGAGATAATTGGACTAGAAAATAGTTCTTAATGTATCCAGACCACAGATTCTTTTGGGCATCTATGCCTGGGAATGTCTCCCCAGAAAACAGCACATTGAAAATGCTGAAACTATCCAGGGACCCAGCATTAAAAGTACACACTGAGGAAACCCCCTTTTCTTTTCTTTCTTTCTTTCTTTTTTTTGAGACACGGCCTTGTCTGTTTTGAACTTGCTGAATAGCTGGATATGACTTTGAATTCATGATTTTCCTGCTTCCACTTTTCTCAGACTGGGATCTCAGTGCACCACCTTGGTTATGCAATGTTGGGGATCAACACTGAACTCAGAGCTTCAGGAAGAAGGTTAGGACTCTACTGAGCCTCAGAGGTAACTTTTGATGCCACCATGACTCCTGCTTTGAGCAGAGTTCTTCCTGGCCCGCCCCCACCAAGGGTGTTTTTGAAGAACACTGACTGACCTTTGAGATACTGAACTGGACTTCCCAAATCTCTGGGCCTCTTGGGGAAGGAAAAATAGAACCATCAGCTAAAACTACAAAGAGCTCAAACATAGCCACAGTTAAGCAGACCTCTTCACTTCTGTTCATTCCACGCATTTATTGGAGTTAGGCATGGGAGTGCAGCCTGCCATCCAGTACTCTGACAGCTAAGGCAAGAGCATCATGAGTTCAAGGCCAGCTTAGGTTAACTAGACTCTGTCTCAAACAAAACAAAAAGGTGGTTAATAAACTCTGTTCCCACTGCTGAACGTGTGGTTCCCCCCCCCAAATGTCGTGACTCATGATAATCATTTGCCTCTCATGGTTCCAGGAGAAACTGGGCTCAGAACACAGCCCCTCCTCAGTCTCATAAAACTGTAATCATATGGTATCATGGTTTATATGTGGCATGATCCTATTCATGTGCTAGAAGCTTAGCATACAGTGTGAAGATGTTTCCAGTAGAACTGTTGGAAAGTGAGGCCTAATCAGAGGGAACTGGATCGCTGGGAGCATTGTCCTTGGAAGGGTTTAATGCAGTTCTTGCAGAACTTGGAAGTTAGGCTCAGAAACTGTGAGCTTAATAAACATCTGGTCTTTAGAAAGTATCCAGATTACAGTATTTTGTTTGAGCAAAGGAAATGGCCTAAGACCCGAAGCACACTAAAGGCTTCCGTGGTTCATGTCTGGCAGTTGGTGCTGACTTTGGACCATGCCGTTTTCATGTGACGCTGGGACCCTGTGGTCTTCACAGCATGGTAGCTAGCCTTTGATTTTGTCTTCTGGAGGAAAGGGCAGTTGTTGGCTTTTTCTATTTGTTTTTGTGACAGTCTTGCCATGTAGCCCAGGCTAGCCTTGAGATACGCCTGCCTCTGCCTCCAGAGTGCTGGGATTAAAAGCACGCAGCATCACCACCCCCTGGCAACTGTCTTTTGAACATCCACAAAGAAAGCCACCAGGAAGCTCAGCTGCCTCTCTGGCCTACCTCACAGCTTCTGCCACATTTGGTTATTTAGATACAAATGATTAGACCATCTCAAACCGATAGATAGCTAGAAAGACAGACAGATGTGCAGCCCAGGCTGATCTCAGACACCTGAGATCAAGTAGTCTCTGCTGTAGCCTCCTGGACTGCCAGCCTGTACCAGGAGTTTAGGGCCATCCTGGGCAACAAAGCAAAACCAGAACTCTCTAAACTTTGTTTCATTTTCTTTATTAGTATGTGCACATACGCATGATGTGGGGACACACATGCCATGATGCGCGTGCGGAAGTTACATGACCACTCTGTGGAGCGTGTTCTCTCACTCCACTATTGTAAGGGTTCTTTGGGAATCAAACTCAGGTCACCAAGTTTGTGCAACAAGTACTGAGCCACCTTGCAGGCCCTTAAATTTTTGGAAAAATCATATAAATACGAACTTTGATAGTATTATGCAAGACAAGGCAGGAAGCCGTGAGAATTTGCACCACACATCTGTATGGGCTGAAACTGAGGGAGAAATCCTACAGAGAAGAGATCTGAGTTGAGACCTGAAGCATCTGTGTATACTGACTTGGTGGAGGGCGTCAAAGAGCCTTCCAGGATGAGGGAACACCAGGGCCAGGGCCCCAGGCTTAAGAGTGTCTGGAGACAGCAACTAATAGAGAAGACCCCATAGGTGGGCGGGGTCCAGGACCCTGGGCTGTGTAGACCAGGGGAAGCTGCGAGGGCCACCCCCTGGAGAGTGTCGGGAGCAGATTTACAACTTGAGGATCACCTTGGCTGCTGTGTGGATGGCCTGCCACCAGATGTTGCATCAGGCCTGGGAGGAACGAGAGACTCCTGTCTGCAGTTACCTCCCAGCCCCAGGAGGCTCTCCCACACACTCAGACCAGCTGCAGCCTCGGCCCTGTAAGTACAGTCTAGGACGCCCGCCAGGCTCCGTTTTCTTTTTTGGATCGGGCCTTGCGTAATACAGGCTGAACCCAAACTCCTGATGCAGCTGAGGAAATCCTTGAACTTCTGACTCTCTCGCCTCCACGCCTAGGGTTACAGGTGTGCACCATCGTGGCCAGTTTTGGGGGGCACTGGGGATCGAACCCAAGGCCTCATGCATGCTAGTCAAGTACTAACTGAGCCAAATCCTCGGCCCAGCACCTGGTTTTGAAGCAGGGGGGGAGATAGTTAGCATACAATTAATATTTCACATTGTACAATCTGTTACATGTTGATATATATATATATATATATATATATATATATATATATATATATATGTATGTATGTATGTATGCACACAAGAAGTAAACCAGTGCTAGATGTGGTGGCCCACACCTTTAATCCCAGCATTTGGGAGTCAGAGGTGGGTGGATCTCTGTGAGTTCAAGGCCAGCCAGGTCTACAGAATGAGTTCCAAGAACTGTCAGGGCTACACAGAGAAATCCTGCTTTGAAAATAAAAAATAAAATAAAGTAAAGACAGACAGACAGATGTAAATAAGCAGCTGGGGTGACGGCTCAGTGGTACAGTGTTTGTCACTCAGGCACAAGGACCTGAGTTCAGGACCCAGCTCCTACATGAAAGCTGAGAGCAGTGGCACACATCTGTAATCGCAGCACTGTGTGTGTTCAATGCCAGCCTGGTCTACAGCGCAAGTTCCAGGACAGCCGGAGCAACATACTAAATTAAACAGAAAATAAAAGTGGCAAGCGATTGAGGAAGACACTTGGTGTTGGTCTCTGCACATACATACATGAAAAAGAAGCAAACATGCGTGTCTAACACGGACTTTACTGGAGTTACGTACAGATGACCTCCTGCTCCTTGGAAATCCAGCTCTTCGTTGACTTCCCATCCCGAGCATTCGCTGATCTGCCTCCCATCACTGTAGATGAGTTCATGTGTGTATCCGTTTTCATGAGGCTTAGTTGAGAGGCTCGTCACGTTGTTCGCTCTGTCCCTGACTCAACCTCCTCATGGTGAGGAACGGCCCGCAATTTCTATATGCGTTCTCGTGGTGCACATTTGGGGTGCTGCAAACACTCACGTACCTACAAGTCTCTGTGTGGATTTCTGCCGCATTTGGGTAGGTAGCTAAGTAGGTGTGTTTAACTTTCTGGATGATTGCCAGGCTGTCTTCCAAAGCTTTTACCCTGCTGACATTCCCACCGCCAGCGTCAGAACTGAGATCTTCCAGGATCTGGGCAGCACCTCTCAACTGTAGCTTTAGCTGATGTGGTCCCACCTTTTAACTGTGGCTGGCTGTTCTCGTGTCTCATGTCAGTGAGTTCAGAAGCACTCACTGAGGTTTAATAAGCAAGGGCCATCCTTGTGTGTGTGTGTGTGTAAGCAAGAGATCAGCGTCAGCTGTGACTCTTTAGGAGCTGTAACCTCATATAGCCCAGGCTTGCCTCACGTTTGCTGTGTAGCCAAGGAGAGCCTTAAGTTCCTGACCCCCTGCCTCTACTCCTCTGTGCACCACCATACCCAGCTGCTTCTAAAAGACTGTATTCCAAAACTGGCAAGATGGCTCAGCTATTAAAGCCCTTGCTGCTTGAGCCTGATGATCTGAGTTCAAGCCCAAGAACCTACAAAAGTGTCCAAAGAGATTTGGCTCCAGAGAGTTATCCTCTTGACATACATTATAATAAATAAAAAAATTTAAAACCCTGTATTCTACATTGAAGTTTCTGTTAGTTAGGTTTTGTAGTTCATTCTCTCTGTCTCTCTCTTCCCCTCTCCCTCTCCCTAAACTGGTGCTCATACCAGGACTCACTACATGGCCCTGGCTGGCCTGGAATTCTCAGCAATCCTCCTGCCTCAGCCTCCCAAGTGCCTGGGCCACTGGGTCTCGCTGACCTGTGGTTTTTATTTTCTAGAATACCTTTTTATCTGGTATCAGGGTGCTTCTGCTTTGTGGAACAGGTGGGAAGTATTGCTTCCTTGGTGTTCTTCCTTTCTCAGATGTTTGATATGCATCCCACTATCTCTGTGTTCTTGGATATGACACACTTTTGCTAGAGCCAAGATCTTCCCCTAATACCCAAGTCCTCCCTGTGGCTCATGAGGCGCCTCTGGCCCTGCCTTCCAACTCATCTCTCCTGCTTTCCCCTACTCCTGCACCCCAGGCACAAGGCTCTTCTCATTTTTCTAAGATCATGAGGCAGGCCCCATGCCTCGGGGTCGGGTCTTCTCTTGTTTTAAGGTTAGGGCCCCCCATTTCTCAGAGAGGCTTTTCCCTTTACCTGGCATCTTTTCCACATGCTCCTGCATGGTCCTTTCTTATTCTCCACCCCACATTGTAACCAAGGTATGGTCCACAGAGAACTGTGTTCCATGGAATCTCATCTGCCCCCTTCATGATTAAAAAAGAAAAAATGTGTAGATCACACTCATCATCTTTAGCTTCTCTGTCAACTCCCTAAAAGCAGAGATCTTGCCTGCCATCTTTGTGACTATATGTCCTGCATCCAGCAAAGATTTGACACACACTAGATAAGGCACTGAGTGAGGATCTGTTGATTGAACAGATGCAGGGCGGACTGGCCCTGTGGTCAGACAAGCTGTACATCAAGAGTGGCAGTTGAGCCTGCCAGCCAGCCTTGAGGTCTTGGTTCAGGCCGGACCAGGTCAGGCAGCCCTCGAGTTGGGTGGGTTGCTCTGTGGGGTGGGTCTGTTGACTGCTGAGCCTACAGTTAAGTCCTGTGGGCTTAAGCAAAAGACCCGGGCTTTCTTCCAAGAAGTGTCTGGCCCACTCTCTGCTCAGTTTCACTGCTCATGGCTCTCCCTCCAGGAAGTGAAGTCTTGTGGTGCGGAGGAGTGGGGAGCCTGGTGAACCTGTCCCCACCCCTGGCAGCTGCTGGAGGGCTTCCGGACCCCATAAAAGCCTCACCTGGGGTGGCAGTACAACAGGGAGAGCCTGTGGAACCACAGAGAGGGCTTTGTGGCCTCCCTGCTCCTCACTCCAGTCCCCCCAGGCCTTGGGATCTCTGCTCATGGAAACTCCCCTGCTGGACTTGGCCGCCGGGGCCCCAGGAGACAGGCTGGGTTGCACGTTGCCACTGTCCAAGCTCTGGGGGGGTGGGGATGGGGGATCAGGACGTGAGCCTGTGCCTCTCAGGCCCATTTTCCGTAAGTGAACCCACCCTCGGTGACCCTCCTTGGTGCGAGGGAGGCCTTGCTCCTGGAGGAGGGCAAGGTCTTGCATGGAAAGGAAGGGCTGGGACAGTTAATCCCAGGCATCCCCAGAAACACCTCTGCTACGGGGTCATGGATGTGGCCAGAGTCCCATCGAAGAGGACACGTAGGCGGGCAGCCTAGCGGCTTCTACGGGATGCAGCTGTTCCCAATAATCAGCAGTGGCTCCGGCCGCCAGCGAGCGTGTGGCCTTGTAGCCTCCTGCTCACTGACAAACTCCATGAGCAGAGGACCCACTCAGGATGACATCATTCCCCACCTCACACTGCTGAGGGAAATGAGCTCAGGGTGGCCTGTTTCCTTACAGAGACCTTGGCCGTCACCAGCTCTTTGACCAGACATTCCCTGCCCTGGCCAGTATGAAGCAGAAATTTCCTTAAACACATTGCTTTGGCTACAATCTACCAATTGCTCCCTTTTTTTTTCAATACTTTTTTTTTTTTTTCAGTAGGAAAATTCCCAGTTCTGATTCCAAACAGACAAGCCTAGATGTCAGGAACGATCAGCAAGACCCCCCCCCCCCCCCCCCCCTCTGACCCCCCACCACCCCCCCCCCCCCCCCCAACGGGACCAGTTTGCTTGTAATCCCAGCATTCAGGAAGCTGAGGCAGGAGGACTGCTGCAAATTTGAGGTCTGTCTGTGCTACATGTCGAGTTTAAATCTAGCCTGGGCTACATAAGGAGACAGGCTATCAAACAAACAAGATGCCACAGGGTCTTCCATGGCTTAAATCACTCCCACCTGTGAGCTCTGGAGCTGTGAAAGCACCAGACTGGCTCTCAGTCCCCCTGCAGGGAGGATGAGATGTCAGGACGATGGCTTCATGAGCCGGGGGCAGACCCTTGCCTGCCTTCCCTAGGCCCTGGGCCACCCTGAGCTCCCTTTCAGAGCCATTTCCCAGCCTGCAACCCTGGCTGCACCCTGGACCCCTCCTTCATTCCCTCCAGGTCAGGGATATTTCAGGACAGCATAAGAGCTGCCAGTCTTAACAGGTTCCAGGGGATTCCCAAGATGGCGCCCCACCAAGCCGAGATGCCTCCTGCCCCACCCCACAACCTCTTGTGTGTTATCCCTCCTGGAACTCAGCTGTTCTAGGAGGCCTGGAGGGGACAGGAGACATGGAGGTCTCCTGTCTCTCCAGTGCTCCAATCTTAAGGCCACCCATGCTAGAGAGACCCCACCTAGAAATATCAGCCGTGAGGACAGCTGCCTGAGCTGAACTAGGGCTGGGCAAGCAGGCGCAGACATGTCAAGGAGCTGAGGCCTGACTCGACCCAGCCCTGCCCTGTGCCTGATCCTGCTGAGCTCAGCAGGCTGCGGCCCTGGACTAAGGCTGGAGTCAGTCAGGGTGGACGAAGGCATTGAACTTGCGGTTCATGGTGACACGGCAGCGTAGCAAAGCTCCACATTAGCGTGTGGGGGAGGGTGAAAAGGTGGAGGGACGGCTCACCTGGCACAGTCACCAGAGGCCAGAACTGCCTTGGGCACATGGTTTAAATGAATTCAAGTAGTCGGTGGGTCAGCCAGGCCAGGAGTGGTGAGGCATGGCCGCTGGAAACTCCAGAAAAGGTCAGAGACAAGTACTTACTGAGCACCTGCTTCCCAGAGGCCATGATCCTCAACATTTCACACGCTGCTTTCTTTAACGCTCTTAACACTTGAACCCGAGGGAGGGTCAGTGGTAACTGCAGAGCAGCCCCTGCGTGGCAGAGCTAGGGCTCAGACTCCGTCCCGTCTACACCCAAAGATTCTAGATTTGAGCATCTCCTAATCTGACCTCCAAAAAGCACTTAACTTCAGGGGCCGGAAAAATGGTTTGCTTGCCACCAAACCTGAGTTCAATCCCAGTGACTTACATGGTAGAAAGAGAGAACTGGCTCTCACAAGTTTCCCTCTGACCTTCACATCATCATCATCACACACACACACACACACACACACACACACACACACACACACACAGAAACATGCACACACAGGTAAAAAAAAATGGTATTAAGCAAATTCCTTCTATAAACTAACCTTCACTCTATAGGGTTTTTTGTTTTTTGTTTGTTTGGGTTTTTTGGTAAACTATTCCACTGATGAGAGCCAAACTGGGTGTAGGAACAGGATCTTGAACTCTTGATTGGTGATCTTTCTAGCACCCTCGCACCTCTCATGGTCCTAATCAACTCCAGAAGGGAAACACTATGGGCTGTGCCCTCTAGGAAATCAGACATAGATGTAGCTAACATGGAGGCAGGCATCCAGACATGTCTACAGGCAAAGGTATACATTAGACATTTGTTGTTTGGGCATGGTGGGACACACCTTTAATTCCAGAACTCTGGAGGCTGGCAGGTCTCTGTATCTCTGTAAGTTCGAGGTCAGCCTGGTTCCTGGTTTACAAAGCAAGTCTAGGACAGACAGGGCTCTGTTATACAGAAAAACCCTGTCTCAAAAAAAAAAAAAAAAAAAAAAGTATACACTAGACATTTGGACTCTTAGCTCTCTGTCATAGTTCCAGCCCATAAGAAACAGGCGGGTCTCCGAAGGCCATACCATGCTCTACTTGGGTCACAAACACCATCCTAGATTTTCAGTGCCAAGTACAGAACATCACTGCGCAAGCACTTCAGAAATGTCTCCCGGATAAATGAGCGTAGACCTTCATGAATGAATCCATGCATGTAAGATGAACGCTTCTGCATAAGAATAGAGAGCACCTACATGTTCACAGAGACTCAGTGACCAACTACAGGCAACTAGGCATGTTTCCAGAGACATATGCCTAATTAACATCTATGAAGACAAGCTCACGTTCACTCCAAAATGAGTGCAGCAGCTCCACTCACCGATTCCAAGACACGGAAGCCCATGGCTTTTCCTCCATGACACCCACATGCAAAGGCTTACTCAGAGTAACACATACACCCAGGCCTAAATACACACCAACACACTTTCTACCAAAGAAACTATCTCCCACCAGTAATACAGCTGCCCACACAGGCAGCCCAAGACATCACACAAGCCCGCACAGACATGCACAGCTGGACAACGGCACAGCCTGAGGCCCAAGGCAGACCAGGATTGAGACACCTGTCCACAGAGACCCCTGAGCTACCCCAGCCCTCCCACGCTGTCTGGCTGGCTGCTTCCCACCCTCCTGTCTACAGCTAGAAAGGGAAAGAAGGATGGAAATCCTGAAGGAATTCCTCTGCAGGCGGCTGAGGAAGTTACCCCCTCCCCTCAGTAATCTAAGGCCAGGATCCCAGGGCACAGAAGCAGACGTGTGTGCTGGGGGAGACGGTTCCCTTTCCTGAGGACTCTGCTTTTAGTCCCTGACTCCTGCCGTGACCTAGCCTGGCTTAGACTGGGCACTGAGAGACCAGCAGAGAGACCCTGTCTGCTACACCAGCGCGGCTCCTGACAAGATGATTTAGCATAGCCTGGAGACCAGTGCTTTTCCAGGGGCTGTTGTCCTTCTCAGGAAACAGTCCAGCCATGAGCTTGATCTCCAAAACAGGCCTAGGATGGGAACACCCTGCACCCCTCCAAATGCATGGGTAGCCCATCATGTCATCAAAGCAGTATCCATGTTGTTCCACAGACATAGGGCTCAAAGGCCAGTGTTCTAGTCTCATTTTGCCTCATCTCTCTCTTTCCACTTCTGTTGAAACAGGCCATCGGATGTGATGGCCACAGGTCTAGGCAGAGAAATGGCTCATTTCAAGTACCCCAGCTTTTCCGTAGGCACCAGTTAAAGGGCTCCAACCCCAGGGACAGCGACCCAATGGGGGTTTCCCTCTGACCGGACAGAGTTGAAATACAGGCTGAGCTATACAGCAGCACAGTTGGCAGTGTTTGCCTAGCATGCGTGAAGCCCTGGGTTTCATCCTCAGCAAGGCATATGCTTGATGGCAAACCAAGCATGATGGCATATGCTTGTGACCCCAGGGCTCAGAACCGAGAGGCAGGAAGATCAGAAGCTGAATCGGGCAAAATAGAGACTCAGAGAGTGTTCTCTCTAACCTGGACACCCATAGGCCTCTCTGATCACTCTCCTACCACTGCCAGATCCCCCAGGCCTCAGCTGGAGACAGACACAGAAACTGTCCTCACCAGCCAGCAGAAGAAGACAGAAATACTGCTCGGCACAGCTGGCCAGACAGTGAAGACTGCTTATCCTCTGATGTCCGGAACAGCTCAGACAATCAGAGGAGGATTTGGCTGCAGGCAGCCCCTGGATTTGTGGTCTCGAAGAAATCATCAGAGCAGGCTGGAGGCTTAAGCTCTAAGCAGCAGCAGGGATGGGAGGGAGGGTTCCCTCTGCCTGCTCCTCATTCAGTGGCTCTCATGGTCGCCTCCTGGACCTGCAGTGACTGGGCTAGCAAGGTGACCAGGGTTGAGGGCAGGGCTATGGTTAATAAGAGACCATCAGTGGAGACTCCTATGGGACCCACTCCTGGCACCCCGGATGGCCCCTGCTGAACTGGGCAGAGCTGAGGGCTCTGGAGAGAGAGAGAATTTTACTCCCACTAGGCCTGATTCTAACACCACAGCCTTCCTCTGCCATCAGCCTGCGTCCTTTTCACTCCAACAGTTTCCCCAACAGTTTCCTGCTTCTGCCATTCTTCCAGTTCAAGTCCACACTTCCTGGGATCCATCTCTCCTTTTTAGTACATTTGCGTGTATTGTGGGATCATCCATGATCCAGCGACCCAGACTCACCAACAGAAAAGCCACATTTCCCCACCCCCATAATGCACAGACCTAAAGAGAATCCAGGACAGCTGAGGGCATCAGGTAAGAACCTCTTCCCCGGTTCACACACCTTTATTTCTCACCAACTTAGCTTTGTCAAATCGAAAAGAATATATCGATCACCAAGTGAAAAGCCTGGTTTTAAGCTCCTGCTTCGGTGTCAACCAGCATCACTGATTCTGTGCCCTGCTTCCCACTGGCTTGGTATCAGTTGAGGCTTTACACAGGAGCAGGGGAAAGCGCATGCCTACTATCCCAGCCTTGGGGAGGCAGAGGCAGCAGGACAGAGTTCCGTGCCATGCCAGGCTGCACAGGCAGACCCTGCCTCAAGAACAAAATGCAGTCACGAAGGCCAGCCTCTCATAGCCGGAACCAGGGCAAATGCAAGTCTCCTCTCCAGAAGCATCCACAATCTGGCCTTCATCTTGTTGAGATTTTATTATCCGGTTGTGTCTCGTGCCCGCATCTGAAGCCAACTACTGCTCTGTTCAGAGTGGGTGGATGGAAAAACTGTCAGCCTGCTCTGCCGGGATCCAGGGAGAGGAGGAAATGGGCTGATGCCCCAGAGGAGAAGTCAGAGTGCAGCGCCAATAGGGTGAGTGGACGGGCACCCCATCAGAAGAAACGAGGGAATCCAAGCGCTAAACGGATAAGACTTTCCAAGACCCCCATGCTATACAGGCGAGTGTATGTGTTTAACTCAGCTGTTGAGCGCATACACTGCTAGCAGGGCGGTGTTGGAACACGCCTTTAGTCCCAGCACTCAGGAGGCAGATCTCTGAGTTCAAGGTCAGCCTGGTCTCCAGAGCGAGTAACAGGACAGCCAGGGCTACACAGAGTAAATCCTGTTAAAAAAAAAAAAAAAAAGAAGGAGGAGGAGGAGTATATATGTACACTCTTCCAGAGGACCTGACTAGAGCTCCTAGTACTCATGGGGGGCCAGGTACTGTCCCCCATCACCTGTACTCCAGCTTCAAAGGGATCAACCGTCCCTGATCTTCAAGCACACCTGCACTGATGTTCAACACACACACACACACACACACACACACACACACACACACACACACAAATACAATAAATATCTAAAAATAAATAGGTAAATGCTGCAGTTGAAGTCCAGCTGGCTTCTGGCAACTGTATGTATGGACATAATTGTGCCTGTGCCCAAGACCAGCGAGATCGTTCAGCTAGTTTGCAATCTACAGGTCCAGGAGTTCAGACTGATGCTGCCTCCTTCCTGCAGTTTGACTGACCTGATCCTGTTACCAAGGACAGGCAAGGCCTGGAAGATTACATGCTGTTTTCAATGGAGTCTTCCTTCGGCTAAGTGCAGACAGAGCCACACTTGACTCTGGTGTCCCCATTAGTGAGGGTTAGTTTCCAGTTAGTTTCCAGTTAGTTCTCTCTCATCATTTCCCAACTCATTACAAAGGCCTGTTCCAAGAAAGGCTTTGCTTTGGGTTTTGGTGTCTTGGGGTTAGGGTTCTTGTTTGAGATGGTCTCACTCTTTAGCCCAGGTTAGTCTGGAACTCAACAAAGAAATAAATTTATTTGGATGGATGGATGATGGATAATCTGTAGCACAGGCTGGCCTCAAACTTGTGGCAATCCTCCTGCCTCAGCCCTAGTCGGTACTTTGTTTGTTTGGTTTCTCCTAGGCAGGATTTCTCTGTGTATCCCTGGCTGTCCTGGAATTTGCTCTGTAGACTAAGATGACCTTGTATTCTGAGAATTTCCTGCCTCTGCCTCCTGGGGGCTGGGATCAAAGGTGTGCTGACTGGCTGACTCATGGGTATTTAGATCATGGGTGAACACACAATGCCCAGATGAAAAGCTTTGCTAACAGTCATTAACCCATGTATGAATAAACTTCAAAGTCACCTTCCAGGGCTATTTGCATTTTAAAATGTAATACAAGGCTCCATGCTGCCCACCTCACGTATTGTATGAGGTGCTTCTGGGGATAGGGCAAGCAGGGTTTCCTGAAGGCAAGCAACAGCCTCCTCAGGAGCCCTTCACCCAGCAGCTCTTTTTTTTTTTTTTTTTTTTTTTTTTTCCCTTCCCTGAGATCTAATTCCAAGCCTCTTAGCTGCCATTCAACCATCACTCTTTGCTTTGGGGTTGGGGAGGGATGCGGCATGGATTCCATGAATCTCTTCATCTCTTTACTCAACAAACTGCCCTTGAGCACACCTACTGAGACAAACGCAAACACATTTGTTCTGAGAGCCCTGCCCTCTGGAAACTAACAGAATTTTGTTATTGTTGTTTTTTTGAGACAGGGGTTCTCTGTGTAGCCTTGGCTGTCCTGGACTGCTTTGTAGACCAGGCTGGTCTCCAACTCACAGCAGTCCACCTGCCTCTGCCTTCAGAGTGCTGGGATTACAGGGGTGTGCCGCCCCACCTGGCCTCTAATTTTAATGTAGAGAATCTCAACTTCACCCAAAGTGCGGCTCGTTCGGTCTGAAACGCTCAGTAGACACCAATTTCCCTTCGGCACATGGACAATGCTGCGGAACACTGGAAATTTTCAGAAACCCTTTCCAGGTGGACCAGGGCGCCAGCAGAGTGGGTGGGGATGGTGGTTTCTATCTTGCTTTGGAATGTCGGGATTTGTTTTGGATGTTCTGAACATCAGGTTGGAGATACACGCAAAGAGAGGGGCTCCTAACCAGATCAGGGTTAGAGGCAGCCCAGGACACCGTCTCCATGGTGCGCAGCCCAGACAGTTGGGAAACAAACAAAAACCCATGATGGGGAGTGGACAGAGGCAAGAAACAAACACAGGCCAAGAGATGGAAAACCCTGGGGAGCAGGGCATGTGGTAAGACAGTAGACAGGGTGAGTGGGGAAGTGGTAAAGGGGCTTGGGAAGGGTGTAGTTCGTGTGTGTGTGTGTGTGTGTGTGTGTGTGTGTGTGTGTGTGTGTAGAACTGAGTCCAACCCCAGGGCCTAAGAGTCACCATGGCAACGGGAAGGGTGAGTTGTGGTGTGCGTGCCAACACAAACCTCCCGGCTTTAGCAGAGGATGGGCGCAGATGTGATGCAGGCATGTTATAAAGAAAAACACCTGAACTGAGCTCTTTAAATCAACTCCCCACCCCTGGCCTGGCTTGGGAGACAATCACTATTTAATGGAATGAATTAATCAAAACCAACATTGAACCATTTTGGCTTCTCTCTCATCTCCTTGGGCATATCCTCGCAGTTCCCAGGATTCTGGGCCCCTCAAGGCCGGCTTCTTACCTGGGAGAGGCCCACTTGACACTGCTCAGGAAGCTGCACCCAACAGTGACTTGTAATTGACAGAGTTGGGGGCGGTTCACACAAGGTCAAGGCAGCAGGAGCCCCAATGTGAGATGGTGGCACCCGAGCCCCCATCTGCCTCCTCTGCCGTCAATCACCCAGGTATGTTCCTCCCCAGTGGGCAAGCTAGACAGGAAGCTGCTTTCCCCTCCTGAGCCCCAGCCCAGGGCTGCCAGCTCGCCTTCTCCACAGTCACTGTTTTAATGGCATCTACCTCAGGCTTAGGGTAGGGGCTGGCTGGAGCGGAGTCTTTTAGGGCTTGTCTCCTTCCTGCCTGATCATTTCCGGGTAGCCAAGGGGTCACCTCCAATGACTTCCTCCAGGACTGATGTGTTCACTACACGAAATAAGCACAGTCAGTGCTTCCGACCCATAGCTGGGAAACATTTTGATTTCTTTTAAAACAAGCAGGGAGCTTCAGATACAGCTCCGTGATAGATACTTGCCTAGCATGAGCAAGGCCTTAAGTTCAAAACACATGGGAAAACTTAAAATTCAGGGCTGGAGAGATGGCTCAGCAATGAGGAGCCCTGGCTGCTCTTCCAGGGGCCTGAAGATCGATTCCCAGCATCACAGAGTGGCTTAGAACCTCTGTAGATCCTGCCTCAGGGAGCCTGGTGCCCTCTCCTGGCCTTCCTGAGTACTGCATATACACAATACAGACATACATGCAGGTAAAACACCCATACACAGGACAATGAAAAATTAAAAGCCAAAAAAAAATAACACCCAGACCAGGTGTCCCATGTCTGTTTTCTCAGCACTCAGGAGGTAGAGGCAGAAACTCCAGAAGTTCAAGGTAATCCTTATCTATGTAGCAAGTTCGAGACCACCATAGACTACATGAAACCCTGCCTCAAAACAAACCAAAACACCCCAATTCTCCTTTAGCTTTGCCCTGTCCATTTTGCAGCTCAGTTCCTCATTTCTGTCCTTCTCGCTGCTTCTCTGAGAACTCCTGCTCTTTGCCTGTCCCCACATTCTGAGACACTTTTCTCCCTCTGCCTATACTGACTGCTCTCGTAGGGCTCAGGTGAATTCAGCCTCTGTGGTTTGTGGGAGAATGAAGGTGTGCTGCAGTTTAGCTATGAAATGTTACCCCTAGGCTCATTCCCAGGTTTCAGGGTGCTGTAGGAGCGAGGAGGAGGATCTGCGAACATGGTACCGGCCTCTGTCTTGTCCCCGGCCCCCACATGTGAGTGAGTGTGTGTGTGTGCTCACATTTGTGAGGGCAATGATTGGTAAGCAGTCCCACTTATTAGCTATCTGGTGGCACTGAAGCCCATGTCCACCATGAAGAAGGAAAAAAGATAAAGCTTTTAACTCTGAGTCCAGCTGACTTGAGCTGAGGCTGCAGACAGTCACAGAGACAACTTGGTATTTAGGAAAATATCTTTATTGGTTTTTAAATGTCCCACTACTTGATTTAAAACTCATAATAGTGGCTTTTTCACAAACTTTACAAACTGTAGGAAAAAATTGTTTTCTGCTTCTCTGTGGAAATCTCATTCCCAGCAGTCAGGGCTCTTTCCTGGTAGAAGCCTGGCTGGAAGGAGGGAGTTACCACAGCACAGAGCTGGGGCTCTCTGCTTACAGCTAATGCTCAGGCTTACTCGCAAAGACGACGGCTCCTCTCGGGGAGACTCAGCCTGTGTACATCTGTGGCCCACTGAGGCAGGCCTCTGTTTGGAAAGCCACCGAACCCCTAAAAGCCTAGAGTGTTGTGTATCAAGGCAGCTTTGTGGGACTGAAGACCCTAGCGAGCCTATGGCTTGGATCCTTCCTTCTCTCTATAACAGAGCCAGGAAAGATGCTGTGGATCTGGGCCACTCCCAGACATCACCCCTTTTATTCTGCTCATAGAAGCTAATTTATCAAACAGTTAATTAAAAACAAACAACAGAAAACAAACATTTGGTTCTGTTTCAGCTGTGATCAGCAGTTGGTCTTTTTTAGAAAAAGATGACAAGAGTTTCTAGTTGTTAAGTGTGCATTTTGTTATCCTGCTCGTGGCTCCTTCTCTTGTGTGGTTAAGATGGGGAGGAGGTACAGCTGCAGCAGAGACTGTTTGTTGATCTGAGAAAACCGTTAAAATGTTTTGCACCCGCAGACTAAAGCTGACAGAATCCCCGAACGATCCCACTGATTTTTATGAGAAACACAACTGTCCCTCTTGGGTGTCTCGAGTCAAAACAAGGCAACCGCCTAACGATTTATCATCCCCGTTGCACATGTTCTGTCTTCCAAAAGGCATCGAAGCTAGGGCCAGCCTCCCTCTGAGTGATTGTAAACACACCACCGACAGCTTGGACACTTTTAAACGCAGCAGGACTTTTTCCTCTGGCCCTGGCTGAAGAGCCACCTCCCTAAACTACTTAGGAAGAAGCAGATGGGAAGACACCCCTGAAACTGACAAGTGAGGGGCCAGGGGTCCCCACTGACCAGTCTGTGGCTGGGCACACCAACAAAGGCAATCCATACATTTATGGCATATGAAAATCTTCCTGTGCACACCCCCACAACGGGTCCCCAGACTCGACCTGGCTGGATGGGAGTCACAGGAGGTAGGGGACAAGCTCCCATAAGGCACACGGGTAAGTGGCCCCCATTCCGAGCGCCTGGCATCATCTCTTCACGCGATTCCAGAAGTGTTGGAAAGTGGAGGAGTTGGTGACACTCACAGTGAGCAGCAGCAGCAGATACAGGGACATCATGACCACGAACCAATGGCTGGACAACCAGGAGAGCTGGCTGGAGGCCCTGCCCAGAGGGAAAGAGTATTGGCAACTCAGGAAAAACATTTTTGTTTTAAGTGTGTGCAAGAAGTCCTGGCTCAGAGAACACAACGTGATGAATCTCATCCTCTGTGCAAGCTGCTAAGCAAAGCTTCGTGCGGCAGCTTGAGAGATCTGACGGTCTGCCCTGGCACCGCCAATGCGCCTTTCAACAGAACATTTTCTAAATGCACAAAGACAACTATGCAATGAGCTCACCCCCTCTTCCGTTTTTAGCTCCTCTATTGCCAGTTATAACTCACTTTTCTTTTTTGGGGGGGAGTGGTGGTGTCATTGAGACAGGGTTTCTCTGTGTAGCCCTGGCTGTCCTGGACTCACTTTGTAGACCAGAGATCCGCCTGCCTCTGCCTCCCAAAGTGCTGGAATTAACAGGCGCCACTGCCTGTTCACTTATTTTATATCTTTTGCAATACTAGGTACTGAACCCATAGCCCTGTGTATGCCAGGTTAGCACTCTACCACTGAGCTACCATCCTTGACATCGCTAGAGAGATGAAACACCTGGAGCCCACAGACACCCCTGTGGGACGTGGCTATGCTACGCATTCTCAGGCCGTCTGCTTCCCATCCTGCCTCTAGGCATGCTCTGGAATGGAGTTCAGACAGACCATGGGCCCCAGTCTGACTTCGTGCAGCCCTTCAAATGGGCTTGTTTCCAAGGGGATCTTCTCCACTAGAAGGTTGGTGCCCTTAGAGTCAGAGCCACGTCCATCTTCTCTGCTTCCCCACCCCTCCCCTCAGATGTCCAGCGGCATCGGAGGCCTGCGGCTGGGGGATGGCGATGCTGATGAACACAGCCATCAGCCACCGCCTACCCTTCATGAGGGACGGCCTTCTTACCGCTTAGGCTGCTTCTGAGAATACACCAGCAGGTACTTGACCCGCACAAGCTGGTTATTGGTGACTACGAAGTACTTAGGGGGGACATCCCCCCCTTCACTGTGCTTGATTCTTGCCCTGCTGCGGTCCACTTCCTTGGAGTCTGAAAAAGGAGGGGGAAAGCGCACTTTGTCAGGCGAGGGTGGGGGCACAACGGCAAAGGCAGCAAACTAGGAACAGAAATGATCAAGGTTCCAAGTCCTGAGGCACGGATGGTCAGCAGGCAGAGGGATGCGTCTGTGCTCCTCTGTGACCTGGCGCAGAGGCTGGGAGGCTCTGGCAGACAGAAGGATAAATTCGGGAAAGGCTGGGGAAAGGTGAGGGAAGAACATAAGACTGCTGGATAGAGAAGGCAGAAGCAAATGAAGGCTGAAGTAGCAGATGAGCATCACACACTCTAGGACCAGAACGAGGACGCACGAGGGAGCAAAGCTGGAGTAGAGTCGCTGCTTGTCTTCTGTCTGTCTGTCTGTCTATCAGGAAGTCTCATGTACCTGAACTCAGCACCTAGCTAAAAATGACCTCGCAGAGCAGCGTCACACACTCTAGAACCATGATATAAGAACTCATCAGGAGGCAAAGCTGGAGCAGGGCTGCTTATTCATCTGTCTGTCTGTCTGTCTGTCTGTCCACAAGCCTCAGGGTGATGCTGTGCTGAGGCTGGAACTCAGGGCCTCACCTGCCAGGTGGATGCTCTACTGAACCACCTCCCCAATCCTGACCGAGCTACCTCCCCAGGGCTTAGAAGGCATTCTGAATACACCGAACCAGACTGGAGCTCTCAGACATTTCCTTCCTCCGGTCCTGGTGACACACACTTTTGATCCCAGCACTTTTAAACTCAGCCCTTCAGAGAGAGGCAGAGGCAGAGGCAGGCTGATTTCTTGTGAGTTCTAGGTTAGCCTGGTCTACGTAGTGAGTTTCAAGATTGTCAGGGCTACTAGGTAGTGAAAATCTGTCTCAAAAAACACAAACACAAATATAAAAACAATTCCACCACTCCTACTAAGATTTTTGTTTGTTTGAACTTGCCACGTAATTGAGGCTAACCTTTAACTCCCAACCCTCCTGTCTATGCCCCAAGCACTAGAATTACAGTGTTTGACACCATGCCATGCCCAGGATTTTTTTTTTTTTTAATTTTGTTTTGAAACAGAATCTCACTGTGTAGCTTTTTCTAACTACACAGACCAGGCTAGCCTTGTACTCAGAGGACAGCCTGACTGCCTCTCAAGTGCTGAGATTAAAGGTATGCACCACAATACCTGGCTTTATTCTTTTATGTTTCAAACTCACTATGCAGCTGAGGCTAGCCTTGATCTTCCGATCCTCCTGACGCTAATTCCTACAAACTGAGATTACGGGCTCGTGCTGCCACCCCAGCAATGTCTTTTGTTTTGTTTTGCTTCTTTGTTGTGGATTTCACGTGTATGTGTGTATGTGTGTAACGCTGACCCCAGGAGCCTTGTCCACGCTAGGCGAGCGCCTTATCTCTGCTCTGAAAGAGAGAGGGGGAGGAAGGGCGGCAGCATGCTAGCTTTTTTAACAACATGAAAAGCTTTACCAAACGCGAGCCAGGGCTCTGTGGCAGCAGAGGCAGAGCAGTTTTGTTTTGATGTTTACTGTCACCATATGCAGACTTGCTAAGAATCACGAATGCGAGGAGGGAGCATTCCTTGTCTGTTTTGGGAGAATGTTGTCAGACCTGGGCGTCAAGTTGTTTCACATTAGAGGCCAGAACAGTCCGTGTCTTGAAGTCTCCTCTCTGTAAAGCCAACAGCCCAGTTTGGAGGCTGGAGGGACATTCCTATGACTCTTCCGCCATGGAGGAGGGTGGCTGAGGGAGAGGCCGGGGCACATGGTTCAAGGGACACCTCAGGGCAGTCGAGTAGAGGTGGCTCCTAGCTAGCTGCTCCAGGACAGTCCATGGCCTCGCATGCCATGTGGTCACCTGGGGATTCCAGCACACCCCAGGGTAGCCCAGAAGGTCTGGACCCGCTATCCTCAGCTTTTGTTGAGAAATATCTACTGAATGTTAAATGTGTGCCATGTTCTCTGTTGATGCCAGGTGCCCAGTGATAACACCGAATTCCCGCTCTCACAGAGCCATGCCCTCACCTTACGTATTAGCTTCCATTTGTCAGTCTTTTTCTTAATTTTTATTTTATATGTCTCAGTGTTTCGCATGAATGTATGTATGTGCAGCACATGAACGCCTGGTACCCTTGAAGCCAAAAGAAGGTGTTAGATTCCCCGAAATTTAGAGTACAGGTGGTTATGAATTCCACAATGTGGGCGCTGGGAACCGAGCTGCTCCTGCAGGTCCTCCGCAAGAGCAGCAAACACTCTTAACCACTGAGCCTTCGTCTGTCAGATCCGGCTTCCTTCCCAAAGCTTCCCATGGCTGCTTTGACCCACTCAGCCACCCTGTGTCAGCTCCTCCCCCAGCACTCCCTGACTCTTATAGTATCTCATCTTTTTTCATTTTATGTTTGTTTGTTTTCTTTCGTTTTTTGAGGCAGGGTCTCCATGTATCCTTGGCTGTCCTGGAACTCACTCTGTAGACCAGGCTGGCCTCGAACTCGACAGAGATCTGCCTGCCTCTGCCTCCCTAGTGCTAGGGTTTAAAGGCATGTCTGATCCTTTTTCTGTCATGTGTTCAATCCTTGAAAAGACACGTTCCTCCTTAAAGGCCAGCACCTGTCCTGCTCTGGACCAACCCATCTCTACGAATGCAATGGCCCTCCACCCACATCTGGGCTAGCAGGTGCCTGCAGCCAGGCTGGGGTCCAGTGCTCACTCACCCTTCTTCTTGGTTTGGCACTTGACATCTGGATGATCGATGACCTCACACACAGCTACACAGCTAAGGGTCGGGCCAAGGAGGCTGTGCCGCCACCCTCGGCCGTGAGGGCTGTAAATGAGGGCCAGGCTCAGGTCACTTGTGAGGTAGGTCCCCTCTCCAAACAGAGACGTCTGGAAGAGCAGAGGTGGACAGAAATGAAACACACCAAAGCGAATGCAGGGCTGCCGTCACAAGATAGGACATGCCCTCCTTCCACAGAGCTGAAAACATCACAAATTTCATGCTCCCGCAACCTCTGATGTCATCATAGGGCTTATTACTGAATACATTCCCATCTGAGAAGAGTTTAACTGACTGTGGATTTGGCCACCTAGCCTGGCAAACAAGCTGTACCTCGTGGTCAAGACTGAACGAAAAAAACAACAATGATATCAGAGTTTAAACAGACCTCATTTCAATGTTCCAACAGGTTACATAAATTCTGTGTCTCAGTTTTTACTTCTACAAAATGTTGGTAAAAGTTCTCCTCCATAAGCTTATGGCAATGATTCAGACAGAAGGTAGGCCTGGGGGTGTAGCTCAGTGCCAGAGCTCTTGCCTAAGCATTCACAGGCCCTGGGTTCAGTCCTCAGCAACACACACACAGAGACACACACACACACAGCCAGACATAATGTACAAAAAGCAATGTACATGTTCAGGCTATGTGGCACATAAGAGATGGTGGCAGTCCCGGGCGGGCACACCATCAGAAGTGCTGCTGTTATAACAGAGTAATCCCCTTTGTATCACTGCACTAAACAGAGCTACACCTACAGGTTCGCAAAAGCAAAGCCACTCCCTATTACTTGAAGAAGAATGGGGTCTCCTTGACCAGAAACTGGGACTGAATGAGGGACCTGGCAAGAGAGGCAGGGTGAGTTTTACCCTATGTTGGTGTGGGCTAAGAAAGCATCCAGGAATCTAGGATGAGGCTGGCTGACAGGGGTGTTAAATTGATTCCTCTATGAGGAAGATTGGCAGGTGAGTACTGGCCAGCAGAGCCTACAGAAGGCACAGGGAACACAGTCTTTTTGACCATGACAGGCACCAGAAATTGATCACGACTGTAGTCACAGCAACATCCATCACGGTGCTTAGTCACGGACACAGAACACTTGTCATCACATTCCAGTAGCGTCTATCCATGGATGGACTTTGATACTCAAGTTGAAATTCATATGCTGTCTGTGGACCCTGTCCCAGGATGGTTTGTTGTCTGTTTGTTTTTGTTTTGTTTTGTTTTTCTAAGACAGGGTTTCTCTGTGTAGTCTTGGCTGTCCTGGACTCACTTTGTAGGCCAGGCTGGAACTCACAGAGGTCTGCCTCCTCTGACTCCCTCAGCACTGAGATTACAGGTGTGCACCCTCGCGCCCAGCTTCAGTCCCAGGATCTTAAGATGATATGGGACTCAAGCAGTCACTGCAGTACATCCTCTGCTCTGGAACTGAGAAATGTCCTATTCAGTGGCTGTCACAGTTGTCCGGAAAGCTTGGGGCAATTCTCTGCTTCTCTGCTTGACTTTTGGAAAGCTCCCTTGCCAGGTTGAATAATGTCCCCATCTCTTAAAACCTGACACAGACGATCTCCAGGGACAATGAACACCCTCTGATCAGACCCCACATCAGTTTTTTAAAATATTTATTCACTCCGTGTGTGTGTGTGTGTGTGTGTGTGTGTGTGTGTGTGTGCGCGCGCGCGCGCGCGTGCATGCATACCGTGGTAAGAAGACAATTTGTGGGAGTTGGTTTTTTCTTCTGCCTTGTGAGTACCTGGGGTACCTGGGGTCGGACTCAGGTCATCAGGCCTAGCAGCAGGCACCTTTGCCTACTGAGTCATCTCGATGGCCCCTACATTGATTCCCTATTTAAGTCCTTTCAGTTCCTGAGACTCAAAGCCTTGTGCCAGGCTGCTGTGAGCAGAGAGCACGAGAGAGTCCTAGGACACTTCTACCCCCAAGATAAATTTGCAGTGACTGCTGCTTTGCTCCCCCTCCCCCAGTGCATGAGCTACCTCCCTCCACTGAAGGGAAGACGAGACGCCAGAGCTTGAGTCCTTGTACCAAAGGCCTCCTAGATTCACTCAGCGGCACACTGCCTGGGCACATGAATGGAGGCGAACAGAAACTATCAACTTCAGGCCATGTCTCCAGGCAAGCTTCAGGATGAGCCGGAGACCCTGGATTCCAGCAGCCTGGCCAACAGTAAGTTCAGGACCAGCATCAAGCCCGACACCTCAGCACAACCCTCCGTACTAATCAGACGCAGCAGGGCTGGAAGCCTCTTCTCCAGCCTCGGGGCTACAGCAGCTGCAGCTGAGCCAAGGCTCCTGGAGCCAGCCCAGCAAGACAAGACAGATGCTGCTCTGCCTAGGGAAGGCCCGAGGCACCCACTACCTCAGATGCCCTTGCCACCGGCCTACAAGAGCAGCCGCTGCTGCGCCTGGGGCTTGGGACACCAAAAAGCCGCTCCAACCGTCTGCTGTGCTCAGAGAGTAGTGAGCACTGGGGTCACAGAGGTGGAATAGTCCCTCTGTCCAGGCCCACATGGCTGCCATGCCTGTTTAGCTACAGGCCCTAGACTGTATAGACAGGGAAAATGTCAGAAGAAAGAGGTGGTTGACATAGTTTTGACTCAAAATAATAATAATAATAATAAAAACAGAGGAAAACAGTTCTGATAAAGAACCTTCTCTTAAACACATGTGGTGCATGCCTATAATCCCAGCACTCTGGGAGGCAGAGGCAGACAGATATCTGAGTTTGAGGCTAGCCTGGTCTACAAAGTGAGTCCAAGACAGCCAAGGCTACACAGAGAAACCCTGTCTCGAAAAAAACAAGAACAAAACAAACAAACAAACAACACCTCCTCTTGGTGACTCCTGGTGTACTCTGAAATTTCTCAGGGCTCACAGGAGCCCAGCAATGCTCACGGTCCCCCCAGAATCCTGGGTTCTCACTGTGTCATCTAAGGTGAGCCTGAGGCTCCACATTTCCAACAAGGTGCTCCTGGGTAGCAGCATTTCCAGCGTCCATACTAGGTGACCAAGGCCGGCTACACGTTAGGAGCACTGGAGCGTTGGTGAAGCACACGAGTGGGCCCCCTCCCCCACAGTATCTCAATTACTTGGTCTGGAGTGCAGCTGGCACCGAGATTTTCATTTGTTTCTGTGAGAAAAGATCTCATGTGGCCCAGGATGACCTTGACCTTCAGATCCTTTTGCCTCAGTGTCCCTAGTGTTAGGACTATCAATGGTCAGCACCACACCTAGCTTATGTAGGTACTGGGGGCTGAATTCAGGGCCTAGTGCCAAGCAGACGTTCTACCAACTGGGCTATGGCCCAAGCTCTCTAATACGGCTATTTTTGTTTTCTTTATTTTAAAATTATTTATTTGTAGGTTTGTGGGTCTGCACGCCTGTATGAGCATCATGTATATGCAATGCCAATGGAGGCCAGAAGAGGGCGTTGGATCCTCTGTAACTAGAGCTGCAGGCAGCTGTGAGCTGATTGATGCTGGGAGTTGAACCCAGATCCCCGAGCAGCAAGCACTCTTAACTCCTGATCCTTCTCCAGCCCCAGCACCAGGTGTTTTAAAGCTTCCCATATGACCTAATGCAGAGCTAAAGCCAGAAATCACAGATGCTTCCCCAACCAGAATCTCCCAGAGATCCTGTCAAAATGCAGGTGGCACCAGGATTCAGAAGGTCAGCCCTGGCCTGAGAGACAGTCAGGTGACCTGGGTGGGTGTGCTGCTGGTCTGCAGGTCACTGAGTGCTGTGGCCTCGGTCAACCATGTCCTCCCTGCCGAGCAGCGCCCAGCACCACCCCTCCCGTGCTCCGAGGCAGGGTGCCCCGGGCCGACCTTGTTCAGGTGACAGTGCAGGCCGCTGTGGATGATAGAGTGGAAGTTCTCTAGGCGGCTGCCATGGAAGGCATAGATCAGGTCTCGGTCTCCTTTGGTCTCATAAAATCTGGCGTTGGCTGGGTCAAAGTACTCGATCTCAAACAGGAAGTCCGGGGTGGGCACAGGTGTGTTCGAGGAGCCCGTCAGCTGCTGGATCTTTTCAAACTTGAAAACACAAAAGTGGAACATGAGGGAGTCACAGCTTCATTCGGAGCTGGTGAGTGGGCTGCAGAGTGCCCCTCCCTGCAGCCAGCATGCAGCACAGGCGGAGACGCCTCTTATTTGGGAGGTAGAGGCAGGAAGATCATGAGTTCAAGGTCATCCTTGGCTCTATGTCAAGTTTAAGGCCAGCCTGGGCTATGTGAGAGAAAATAAAAAAAAGGACGGAGGAAATAAGGGAAGGAGGGGAGGAAGGGAAGACAAGAAGACATCCTAAAGCCTTGGGATTACTGCCCATCAGAACGTCCTAATTCTGAAGCTGCTCCTCTATAACCCAGCTCAGAGCTTGTGAGAGCTCAAGACTGCTTCTCGCTAAGGACTCTTACAGGATGGCAGGAAGCATGACCTGCTCCTAACCCGAGGGTCCCTTCTCTGTTCTTCTTCAGGTTTTTTTCTTTTCTAAAGAGCAGAGATCCACCTGCCTCTACCCCCTGAGTGCTGGGATAAAAGGAGTCCACCACCACCACCTGGCACAACCGATATTTTCATTTCATCATTTAAGTCCCTAAACTTCAGGCTGGTTCGTTATTTAGAAAACCTAATTGACACAGGCATCTAAGCTCCTTGTAGGCGTCTTTATTTTATTGGAGTTTCTTATATCTCTTCCTTTTTGTTGTTGTTGTTGCTGCTGTTGTAGTTTGAGACAAGGTTCTCTGTGTAGCCCTGACTGTCCTGGAACTCACTCAGTAGGCCAGGCTGGCCTCAATATCACAGAGATCTGCCCGCCTTTGCCTCTCAAGTACTGGGATTAAGCTCCTTTTTTCTTCATTTTTAACACCCCCCCCCTTTCTCTCTCTCACCCTTTCTGTTGTTTAGAGTATTTGCTGTTTTCAGGTTTTCTTTTATTTACGAAAGGGGAACAAATGGGCAGGGTATCAGTGGAGGTCAGCGGAGGGAGCTGGATGCCCCAGAGCTGCAGTTCCAGTTGGTACCTGCCCAGCGTGGTTTCTGGGAGCTGAACTCAGGTCCTCTACAAGAGCAGCAAGCACTCTTAACCACTGAGGCATCTCTCCAGCCCGTTTGTCTTTTGAGGTTATTTGAGATTTCATGTGACTCAAGCTGCTATCAAATGGCCTTGATCCTCTTCCCTCTACCTCCCCATGCCCAGCCAAATGGTACTTTTTTTTTTTTTTTTTTTTAATGATAATACATGGTAGGCAAATGTCCTGACTTGGGCAAAATAAAAAACTGACATTCCTGTGCCCCACCACCCCACATTTAAAAAAAATTGTATTTATTTTATTCAATTATTTATTTTATTTATTTATATGTGTGTGCCTATTGTCTGCATGGGCAGCGCACGCATGCAGTGCCCACGAGGGCCGGAAGAAGGCACTGGGTCTCCCGGAAGTGGAGGTAAGGACAGTTGCACAATGCATGGGGATCCTGGGAACTGAGCCCAGGTCTTCTTCAAGAGCAGCTAGTCCTCTTGGCCACTGAACCATCTCTCCAGCCCCACCCAGACACCACCCACATCTCAAACATCAAGGATGCACTCTCGCACCTGCTTTAGCTGTAATGCCCAACATCTAATGGGGCCTTGATCCCAGAGGAGTCTGAAGAAATCAGTGTATCTCAATTCAGCAAAGAACTATTCGGAATACAGACTCTCTCCCCATGGCTCCTTGTGTTCCTTACCATCCGGCAATGTTGGATGTCCCTGTAATACCCTGGGATCAAAATCCATGACACTTAGGGACACTTGTAAAATTGAATCCTTAGAGCTGGACTTGGGAGTAAATCCTGTGAGCGCAGGAGGTCTCTGCCATGACTTTACAGGCTACACAGTAAGGCAACATGTGGAGACTTTCTCTCAAAAACCAAAAGCAGAGGGCTGGAAAGATGGCTCAGAGGCTAAGGGCATTTGCTGCTCTTGCAGAGGTCCAGGGTTCAGTTCCCTGCACCCACATGTCAGCTCACAACCACCGGGAACTCCAGTTCCAGGGGATCTGACACCCTCTTCAAGTACCAGGCATGGACATACATACAGGAAAAACACTCATACAACGAAGATAAGAATAAATACATGTCAAGTAAGCTGTGTAGCTCTAGAGACCATGGCCAGTCCTTGCCTGGGGTAGATTAGGATCAAGACCTGCATGGTGAAGTGCTTGGTCAAAGAAAACTGATATGTGAAAATGAAGAAATGCAGCGAAAGGAAAAGATTGAAGAAATGGAGGCAGAAGATGGTTAAAAATCAATCAAACAACAACAACAACAACAAAAAACAACTATGCCATTAAGAAGCAGCCAGAGAGAGGGGTGCAGTGGTGCACGCCTGTAATCCCAGCACTCAGGGAAATAGAGGCAGGAGAATCTCTGTGAGTTTGAGGCCAGCCTGATCTACAAAGTGAGTCGGGGACAGCCAACGCTACACAGAGAAACCCTGTCTTAGAAAACGAGATGCTGACCCCAGATGGTTACAGGCTCCATCTACTGATCTTCAGCAAACATTAGAAAGTGCAAAAGACTTGGAGAAAGGTGAGCTGGAGAGCCGGCTCGGCGGTTAAGAGCACAGGCTGCTCATCCAGAGGGCCTGATTCCCAGCACCCACGTGGTGGTTCACAGCCATGAGACCCGATGCCCTTTTCTGTCTGATGCTCTTCTGTCATGCAGGCATACATACCAAGTGCTCACATTCACAAATGAGTAAGTCTTAAACAGAACACTCGGAAGAAGCTGAGGAGCTTAAAGAAGCACAGTGTAATACTGGATTCAGTGAAGTTAGAAGACTGAAATTCTTCTGTACAGGGTGGTTTTTTTGCATTAAATCCTGTGGTCCAATCTACAGTTCATTACTTTTTGGCCACTTCTGGGTTTAGCAATATGAAAACATGGCTGTTACTAGGCAATTGTATATATTTTTCTTTGCATAACTAAATGTGTCAAATAAATAAGCTCATCTAAAACAATTTTTTTTTTTTAATTTTTAACTTGAGGGCCAACAGGATGGCTCAGTGGGGAAAAGGTGTTTGCACCAAGCCTGACGACTTGACTTCAATCCCAGGAGCCACATGCTGGAAGAACAAGTTGCCCCTGACCTGGACACACATACTGCCCCCCAGGGTAAAAACATTCTATCTAGAAATTAAATGCTGATTCGGAATTGCTGTGCTAGCTCAGCAGCAGCACAGATAACCATCCTGCTGTTGCCCCTCAAAGGGCAGCTCGCCAGACCAGAGGCCACATGGTCCACTCTGGACCTTGTTGTCCTCGCCACGTCCTGTGAGCTCCCTGCCAGGCAAGAAAAACTGAATTACGGGACATCTAGCTTCTGCCAGAAACTGCTAGGTGACACCCTTTCTGTCACTGCTTCTCTTGGAGATCACCGTGGTCTTGCCTTACAATTGGGACCTCAGCAATGGACTGAAATAGGACTTGGACGTAAAACTCAAGTATCCCACTACGATGGGGTACTTTTCTGTTTAAAAGCTGGACTAAGCCAATTCCATTTCTCCCCTCCCCTCCCTTCCCCTCCCCTCTCCTCTCCTCTGTTTTCCCCTTCCCTTCCCTCCAGTGCTCAGGATAGAACTCCAGACCTTGTACACGCAAGTTCTGGTACTGAGAGACATCCTGGAGGCGTGGACAGGGCCTTCACTTATCAGAAATACCTGCAGTTGATAGACTTTTGAGCCCTCTGTGTGCTCCTAGACACTGCTCCATGGCTAAAGTACGTTTTCCCAAGGGAGGTAAGCCACAGTTATCCCCGTTTCCAGGGGAGGAGCCCCGTCCTGACCTGCACAGCAGAACTTGCCGCTGTGTAACTTCCTGGGCTGCCAGACATACAACAAGAATCTCTGAAAGTGACAACCATGAACCTGCATTTTCAGCCAGCTGCCCAGTGATGCTCAGGGAGGTCTCAGAGCCACTGGCTTGGCTTGGCATTGTCCCAAAGCAGCCAGCCTTAGGGAGCTGTGACCCTCCACACCGGCCTCACCTCTGCCTTCTCTGCGCTGTGAATTGTCAGGATCTTGGAGGACAAAATCCAGCTCACCAGGTCCCAGGCCTGTTTGTCTGTGTCTCTGGAGGACTGGAGAAGTTCCTTCAGGTTGGGTAACCTGCCAGCATCCGCAAGCTGAAAGGAGAACCTCCATTAGCAAGGATCCCGCTACAATGGTGATTGTACGCCCTCTAGTGGTGAGACAGAAAACTTCACTCCTAACACGAGGAATTTTCCAAGGTAAATCAGCCTCCTTCCTAAATAATACCAAACCGTGAAAAATTTCAGTTCTAAAAGGTTTTGCTTTGTTTTATTCACTTGGTACAAAACATGACCTGAGCCGATAGGGTTTCAGTCTTTGCCCTGTTACAACTGATGCGCTCAGTTGCAAGAATGTTATTGTGAGGGATGGCTGGAGTCTGCAGGAATTACCAAATTCGTGGTCCCTACACTTTCCCTTCATGAACACAATGAATAGATGCTTTTCACCGAGAATCTACTCGGTGCCAGGTCCTGCCCATCTGGGAGGCATTAGAGAGGGGATCTTGGTGAAATGAAGAAGGAAGCAAAAGAATCCTTATTTAAAAGTGTTCACCGCCGGCTTGTGAGAAGGTTCTGTGGGTAAAGGCGCTTTCTGTCAAGCCTAACAAGCCAAGTTTCATCCTCAGGACCCACATGGTGGAAAGAGAGAAGCGACTCCCACACTCTGACCTCCCCAGACTGCAGTGGCACACCTGCACCGGACACACACACACACACACACACACACACACACACACACACAAAATAAATTAAAATGTAGTAAGAGAAAAGTCATTGTCAGTTGGGCACGATGATCCATGCCTGCCATACCCAAAGTAGAAAAGCTGAGGCAGAAGGATCAAAAATCAGAGCTACCTGGGATAGCTACCTAATGATTTCAAAACCTACTTGAACTATATAATGAGATATTAAGGGGGGGGGAAGGAAGGAAGGAAGGAAGGGAAGCCCTAGGATGTGGCTCCGTGGTAGGTTGCTTGCTTGCTCAGCACATACAAGGCCCTGGGTTTAATCTCCAGTCCTAAACAACAATAACAACAAAATATTCTATATTCTATAGTTAGGCCTGGACGCACACCCCTGTAATCCCAGACTCAAGAGCCGGAGACAGGAAGATTGCCGTGAGTCTGAAGCCAACTTGGAAAGCAAAGCAAGACACTACCTATAAAACAAAAGACTTAAGAGGCCCTAGGCTCGATGCTCAGCACAGCAGAAGTGCTATAACCCTGGTATTCAGTAGATGGAAAGGATTAGGAGCTCAAGTTCAAGGTCATTCTTGTAAGTTCCATACCAGGCTGGGATCCATAAGTCCCCATCTTGAAAAAGAAAGAAAAGAAGGGAGGGAGAGAAGGAAGAAGAGGGTGAAAGAAAAAAAATAACAAAGGACACCCAAACTCCTTCTATCCTGCACTCATATTCCATTGACTTGTTTGCTCACCTGTCTATTACACATGTTAACCCAGAGCAGAGCTTGGCACCTCCTTGACTCCCCAGCACTTATTCCCATCCTGTGAGCCACGGCCCCATCCACCACCCCGAACTGGGCTCCGAGAGCCCCACACAAGAGCAGTAGTTAGGCCTCTTAGGGGCTTCGGGCAGTATGGGAAACAGCTCTACCAGCTCGAATTTGGCCCCAGGCCGCACCCAAGCTCCCTGCAGGAGCAGTCGCCTCCCAGGCCCTCCCACTGCTTCACCCTGCCTTCCCGGCCTCCATCTGCCCACTCTTTTCTGGCCCACTTCACTTTTCACATTATTCTGCTCTAATAAGCTAAGAGTCTTCCCTGTCTCCACTGTAGTAGGACCCCTGGAGTGAAAGCACCCAACTAGGGCTGCCAGATAAAATACAATATGCCCAGTTAAATGGGCATTTCATATGAACAAAACAAAACAAGAGCTGGGCATGGTGGCACAGACCTGCACTCAGGAGACAGGAAGACCACAGAGTCAGGGCCAGCCTGGTCCTTTCATGACATCCAAGGCTACACAGCAAGAATTTCTCTCAGTGGATAAATAACCTAAATGATACTTAAGGCATAGTGTCTCACTATGTAGCTCAGGCTGTCCTGGAATTCACTATGTAGAGCAGGCTAGCCTCAAGCTTCATACTCTCCAGTGCAAGGATTACAGGTGTGTGCCACCATGCCAGGTGTGACACTGCCAGGGCTTCTCGAAAGCTAGGCAAGCACTCTGCCAAGTGAGATTCCACGTGGGCAAGAGATCCGCACCACAGCGGGATGTGTTTACCAATGCCGGGTGGAAGAAAATGAGCAGTCAGGCGGAAGGGTAAGTTCGAAGGGAACTCACTGTACCAGCAGTGGTGGGGGACTGTGAGAGCAGGGCCAGGGGACACCCAGAGGAGTGAGCACTCGGGCACTCAAAGGCTCATCCTGGACCTAAACACCCCCTGGGACAGAATGGCAGAAAACAAGCAAGGGGTAGTCTGGGGGGAGCCTTAAAGGCTATTGCACTGGAGATCCCAGCCTCACAAAAGGCCCATCAGCTCCACCAGCCCACAAGCTCCCACAAGCTGTCTGCAGCTGATGCTCATCACCAGGCAAAACTGGAGCCACCCAGATGCAGGTGACGGCTGCTGACAAGGTACAGCAGGCAAGAAAACACTTGGGAAAAAAAGTAATTGTTAGGAAAGTGCCAGAGGGGATGAGGGAGTGGGGACAGTGGTGAGAAGAGAATGAACCAAAGGCCACCTGCCTCGGGGACCAAACAATGACATCAGCAACCGTGAGGGGAGGACTGACCGAGTTGGCACGGAGGGCTGCCAAGTAAAGGCTGCGAGGTAAATGCCATAACCCCATACAGGCGTGCCAGGCCTAACACACACCTAGACCACGGAAATCTAGATTTACTTAACATGGACTGGGGGGAGAAAGCCGGTAGATGCAGTGGGCATGATGGTGAATGCCCGTCATCCCAGCACTCGGGAGGCTGAGGCAGAAAACTGCCAAGAATTTGAGGCCAGCCAGGTTTACAGAGCGAAATCCTGCCTCAAAGACAATAAAACACAACGGAGTCTGGGGATGTAGCTCAGCTGGTAGCATTCCTGCCTAACAAGCTCTGGAGCTAATCGGCAGTACCAAATAAGGCGTGTATATAGTACACACACACACACACACACACACACACACACACACACACACACACGTACACGAAGTCCAAACACCCGTAAACAAACATAACTAAATCACTCAGCCTCCTGGTTCTGACCCAGGTCCCAGGGTATCCCTAGTTAATCCTGCCATTCCTTCTAGCCCATCTCCATTCATTCGTGACTCCCAGCTGACCGGCAGAAAAGCTCTCTACCAGAGACCCAGAGCTACCACACTTGGCTAGGACTCAGATCAGCGTATCACTCAACTCTCAATCAGAAAAGCTTCTTCTTGCGGGAGACACGAGGTTCTTGCACTCACAGAGAAGCACTGGGGAATCCAGGGATGTTAAACACGCAGGGTTGTCTGTTCAAAGGAAGAGATGTTGTTTCCACCCAGAAGTCTGGGAGTGGGCGTGGTTAATAGCCTGGTGACCTCTGCTCACTCTGTGTGACCCGAGACCACCACAGAGCCTTTCTGAGCCCCTTAAGATGTCACATGTAATAAGGACCCACCCTTACGGAAGATGTCACTGGTACTTTACAGAGTTTTGATGTAATTGTGTCTTAAGTTTTGTTGTACACACGGCACTGAGTTAACAATCAGGAAACTCCTCAACTGTGCTGTGATTAAATATGCCTAAAATAAACCACCCAGTGTCAAGTGTGAACCAACACGAGCTACTGAATTGTGTTGAACTAGACTTCCTTCTTGCCCACACGGATCAGACTGATATGCTCCTGGCCATGGTGTTTGCAGAGACCCTTACAGTACACAGTAATTAGCACAGAGACACACAACTGTACAACGTGAAGATGGTGACTGTCTTTGGAGCTCTCAGCCCTAACGGGAATGTTTTCTATAAAGCTTCTCCCCTCAAGGCTCAGGGTCTATGTGAAGAGGAAGCAGAAAGACTGTGAAAATTAGAGGATGATGGCTCCGAGGGAGAGCATCATCCAGATACAATACATGTGACCTCAGAGACTATGGCAGCAGACACAGGACTGCACGGATTTAAACCAGACAAAATCTCAGCACAGAGGAAGAAAGTGGGCACAAAGTTCCGAACCAAGAAGCAGACGTGCTAGGAAAGAGACAATCAGTTCCCCAGTGGAGTGTCACTGGGTATTCCGCATGCTCTGGGGCAGGCCCCATGCTCAGGTGCACTGGCCAGCACAAAATGGACCCCATGATTTTTGTACGAATTTTTGTTTCGTTGTGGTATTTTTTTTGTCTTGCTAGTTTTTAGTTTGTTTGTTTTGACCTTTTTTGTTTGTTTGTTTGTTTGTTTGTTTGTTTTGAAAGACAGAAAGGACATGACGAAAGTCGGGAGGTGGGGAGAATCTGGAAGGAGTTGGGGAAGGGAAAGCATATGATCAAAATAGATTGTATGTAAAGAGATCCAAATAAAATAATTAGACATAAGTCTCAAAAACATTAACGAGGGAACTAGGGATGCATCTCAGTTGTCTGAAGCCCAAAGCCCTGGACCCAGTTCCTGGGGCATAAGAACTGGACATGGTGGTAACGCCTGGTCTCTTAGCACTCAGGAAGGGGCGGCAGGAGGACCAGGAAGCCGAAGACCAGATAAGGTACATGGGCTCCATAGCAAGCTGAAGGCCAGCTACATGAGGCCTGTCTCAAGGAAAGAAAGGAAGGGAAAGGGAGAGAGAGGTGAGAGACAAGAAGAGGTAAGGAGATGCGAATTTGCCATCTAAGGGAGAAACTATAGCGGGGTTCCAGGCACAGGCAGTTCTCTGGAAATGCCTTCTTTGGTGCTGGCTGTGAGCATCAGTGACCTCAGGTAACAGAATATGGGTCAACCTATGGCTGCTACTTCTAGAACTGACCTGTAGACGCTTTCTGTTCAGCAGATAAAAGTGACAGGCCTGACTGCCTGAGTTCTGTCCCTGGAACCCACATGGTGGAAGGAGAGAAGGAACTCCCTCCAACTTCTGTCCTCTGACCTTTGAAAATACACCCCTACGCACACCCCAATACCAGGCTGGGGGTGTAACTCAGCTGCTACACTGTGATCGCCTCGAGAGCATGGAGCCCTGGGTTAGATCCCCAGCACTGCCTAAACCATCACCTTCATCACCAACCAGTCTACTGTCCACCAGTGTACCACTAGGATGGTTGGCAGAAAGTGGTTGGCACCTGAGCAGGGACCCCAGCCCATCCACCCCCATACTACCTCCCACAGCTGAGACATCTTTCCCAGCACATGTCCTCCAGAAGGCACCCAAGTCTTTGGAGCTGTGTCTTTTGTTCTCCCTACTCTTCATACTCCATCTCTGATTGGAGCTGTTAAATATGGCAGTACTCAGCAGTAGAGCACTTGCCTGGCACACTGAAAGCCCTCACTTTGGTCCTGAACACTGAAAGGTACAGTTAATCTAAAAGACTAAGAACCACACTTAAAAATCAAGTATTGCTGAGCAGTGTTGGTGTATGCCTTTAATCCCAGCACTTGGGAAGCAGAGGCAGGTGGATCTCTGAGTTTGAGGACAGCCTGGGGTACAGAGTGAGTTCCAGGACAGTCAGGACTACACAAAGAAACCCTGTCTAAAAAAACAAAACAACACCAACAATAAAAAAAAAAAATCAAGTATTTACCGAAAGCATTTTTATTACACAAGACCAAATCTAAATTCCTCCCTACCCAGCACCTGAGTACTTGTGAAAACCCTCAAATCAATTCGTAGGAAAACTGAAGTGCTCCATATAACCTACAAACCAGAACAATGCCAATGCCAGGGCTCTGGTGATCGATTGAGCCACATGCTGTAAGGACGACATCCAGACATCAGGATGTTTTGTCTATTCACTTGTTTCACAGCTTCCTGGGGGACTTCAATGTTGGACAAGGTTGAAAGCCTGGATCTATCCCAGAAAATGTCAATATCCTGTTTCTAATCTGGAAATAAGCAGCAAAGGCCCTCCTCACAAAGCTTCATTAGTCTTTGAACCAGCAACACCATGTCTCAAGAGTTTGTTTCAAGAAGACCATGAGAATGTGAACAACTATTAGCGTAGAAGGGTGTTTCATTGCGGCGTTATTTGTGAGAGCCATTTTTTAAAGTTATGAAAGAAGTAGGCATAGTAGTGCACACTTGTGATCCCAGTACTCAGAAGTCTGAGGCAGGAGGATTCCAAATCCCAGGACAGCCTGGGCTTTAAAAAGCAACACCACAAACTGGGCATACAGCTCAGCTGACAAAGTACTTGCCCAGCAAATATTAGGTATGGGGTTTGGTCCTCAGCATCACATTAAAAGGGCAGGGGGCTAGGTGAAGCCTTAGGAGATAGCTCAGTGAATAAAGTGTTTGCTATGCAAGCATGAGGACCAGAGTTTAAATCCCAAAAACACATGCAAAAAAGCCAACAGGTGTGGAGGCTATACTACCACCGTCCAGGCTAGCTTGGACTAGCTGGAATTGGCAAGCTTCAGGTACAGTGAGAAATCCTGCCTCAATGAATAGACAATGATGAGGAAGACACTGAAGGTCAGCTTCAAGGCTCCACACCAATGTGTGAACACACACACACACACACACACACACACACACACACACACACACAAAATAAATAAATACCCCAGTGGTAGAACAAATTTTGGCAAGTAGGCCACAGAACAAGAAAAACTTTCATAGGAGTCCTAAAGGAGTAGAGTTTCCCAAGCATTGAGTAGAAATGGTATCGGGGGACTCAGGACAGGGGACTCATCTCAGCTTATACGTTTTTTTACTACTTTAATTAATTAATTAGTTAATTTTTCTGAGATGGAGTCTAATTGGCTAGTCTGGAACTCAATATATATATACCAAGCTGTCTTTAAACCCACAGAAATCAGCCTTTTCTGCCTCCAGTAGTGTGTGTGTGTGTGTGTCCACATGTGTGTGTGTCCACAGTGACTGCAGAAGTCACAGGACAACTTTCAGGAGTCACTTCTCTCCTGTCACTGTGAGTTCTGGGGATCCAACCCAAATCCCCAGCCTTGCAGTAAGCAGCTCACCCACGGAGCTCCCCAGCTCCATTCTGCCCTCCTAACAATCCCCAAGGATGCTGATTTAGATGCTGGTATTGATTTAGGTCCCAAACACCTGAGCACGGAAAGCCTGGCATCATTTCAAAGGCGCCATCACCAGACACCTCCAACCCTACAAAGGTCTGTGGTCCAGCAGAAAACCAGGGCATAGTATTTTTTTTTAATTTATTTATTTAGGCATTTTATGTATATGAGTGCTCAGTCTTCACGTACGTCTGCAACCAGAAGAGAGCTTCATATACCATTATAGATGGTTGTGAACCACCATGTGGTTGCTGGGAATTGAACTCAGGACCTCTGGAAGAGCAACCAGTGCTCTTAATCACTGAGCCATCTCTCCAGCCCCGCATAATATTTTTTTAAAAGGAAAACAAACAAACTAAAGCTTAATAGTTCTCAGACAGGGACAAGGTTGTCAAATGACAACACAGTAAGCTTGGGGACAAAAGGCAACAGGCTGGGAAATCCCAAGAGTGCTATAAAGTCTCTGGCCTGATAAAGGTTTATGCAACCCTTGTGCCAGAAACAAGGTCAGAGAGCCTCTTGCTCAGGCAATCAGCACATACTCAGTTAGATGCCTCAAATCTGCATGAGCACCTCCCAGGCCAGCCCCAGAGAGCACAAAGAATTCTTAGTGTAAAAATCAAAGAGCTGGCAGCATAGAAATTTTCTCAAAACAAGGCATCTAGGAGATAACGGAGGGCTTTAGGGACAGTGGCAGGATAAGGCCAGACCATGCCTCATGGCAGGGTCTTGGTTCATCAAAGGTGTTCTCTAGCAGGCAGCAGTTAATAAAATCACTCAGACCAGGGCACTAATTGTTCAAAGCTACAACACCTAGGCTAGGCGTGTGGAGAAAGTAATTGCGACTGGCCAAAAGTGGCAAGGGCACCCAAATGCTTTCAGCTAGAAGATGAGGGGAAGAGGGAAAAAAGGCAACTTCCTAAGTCTCCTCCTTCAGATAGCCACAAAATGATCCAGAAAGTGAAATCCAGACTGGGTTTGATTTTCCTTGAAAATCAGCCTTTGAAGTCACTTGACCTATAAATAGCTGGTGTCAAACTTAGGTATGTCTTGTGCTCAAGTCCCTTACACCACAAACTCAAAGGAGCGAATACCTGGGCTTGGCAGAGCGAACCACGGTGGAAGCTGATTTGCCTGTTTCTTTGATTTCCCACTTCCTGTACCCTGACGTGCACAGGCAGCGTGGGCAAGACTTGAGGTGCCCTCAGCACTTGGTGAGGACCGCAAGCGCCAGGGGGAGCCTTTGATGGACCTCCAAGGAATGAAAGCAGAGAGGAAGGAAACTCAGCGCTCCCGACCTCATCAGAGATGGTGGGAGATACGCATTGTCCATTCTGAACATTTCATCAGCTAAGATGGTTCAGTACATTAGCTGACTCCCTAACACTGAGCCAGAGGAGAGTCTTAGAAGCCCTGCGACTTTCGGGAGATGACTGTGAACTGCCATGTTCACACCTGAGTCCTCTGGAAGGGCAGCCAGTGCTCCTAACGTCTATCTCTGCAGCTCTGGATTTTTGCAATTATACTTGGAAATGGAACTGCTCAACAATTTTCTCAGATTACCTTTATCAGATATAACACCTAGGGCATTCCAGCCTCTTTTTGTTTCCTGCTTTCTTATTCTGTTTGAGATAGTTTTATGTAATCCAGGCTGTAATGAGGCTGACCTATTTGTATGTGTGCTTGTGTGACAGAAGAGGGCATCATATCTCATTATAGATGGTTGTGAGCCATCATGTGGTGGCTGGGAATTGAACTCAGGACCTCTGGATGAGTAGACAGTGCTCTTAACCTCTGAGCCCGGTTAAGTTCCCAGCCGGACTGCAATTATTTTTTACCCCCGTATTTGAAATAGAACTCATCAATGAAGCAGCTGGGCCCTTTGTTTGCTTATTTCGTTTTGTGGCCCAGGCTAACCGAAAATTTGTGCTCCTCCTACCTTATCCTTCTGAGTGCTGAGATTGTGGGTGTGCCCCACCACTACTTTCTTTTTTTTTTTTTTTTTTTCACGGAGTCAATTTTGGCAAGTTGTATCTTTCCAGGTGATTCCAAATATTTAGATTACAAGGATAGCTGACATCTGGAATACTGACCCTAACTCTTCAAGAAATTATATGCCACCAGGCACGGTTTCACACATCTATAATCACTCGGGGAGGAGGCAGAGGTAGGTGGACCTCTGTGAATTCAAGGCCCGGCTGGTCTACAAATCGACAGCCAAGGACAGCCAAGGCTACACACAAAGAAACCCTGTCTTGAAAAAAAAAAAAAAAAACAAAAAAAGAGAGAAATTATATGCCTTATAGGCCATGCTTGGCACTGAAGCTTGTAATCCCAGTACTCAGAATTACAAATCATCAGATTATAAAACATTTGTGCACTGTGTGTGACATTTTGTATAAGCGTTTACGTGTAGCTTCCTCTGAAGGGCAAAGTCTAGCTAGTTGCAACGGGAGGAGACAACTTTCTAGTAAGGCAGACAGCTGGCTCAGAGCAACGCCCCTTTAGGGCCACAGCTGAGCATTTTGTGGAGGACTATGAAGCTATTCCTCACATCACTCCTGGGAGTCAGTCACCAAGACGAGGAAGCAGCCACCAAATGACTCGGCAATGTGTCTACAGGAGGTGTTCAGGAGTGTTCTTGCTGATGGAAACCTTCCCCAAGGCTGCGAATAGGAAGTCCAGGGAATTGGTGTGTTTTCTAACACGGGTGGACGTGCCTTTGGCTGCCGTCCCACGGGGCCACCTGGCCCAGGATGCGGCGAGCAACGCTGGATCAGGGCGCACTCACCAGGGCCTCGAAGTCCTTACAGTCCTGGCGGGTGTAGGAGGCGGGGAAGGGCCGCAGCACCGAGTCCCGCTTGTAGCTCTGCAGCGCCGAGGCGAAGAGGCTGCAGCGGAGGTCCGCGGCCAGCACGTCGCGGCTCGCCGCCTCCCTGGCTGCCGCCCTGCTGGAGAGCTGCATCCCGGGCTCGTGGCGCGCGGCCAGGGGGGACGACGCGGGGCGACGCGGGGCGGCGCGGGGCCTGGGCCCGGGGGACCGTGGACCTTCCGCGGCCGGGTTTCCCAGCCCGGGGGGCGGAGCTAGGCAGAGAGGTGACAAGATGAAAGGGGTGAGGACGCGCTGGCGAGCGTCCGCTGCAAGCCCTGGGCTCGATCGCTCGGCGCGGGGAAACACGGGGTTCTGGAGAGCCGCCTCTCGGACCCCGCCGGCCCCGGGTCCCCGACTCGGAGGAGCCGCTGCGGCACCCGGGCCCACCGGGCCTGCCCGGCCGCTGCCCGCGAGCACGGCCTGCTGCCCCGCCCGCCGCTCTCACGCCGCTCCGCCCACCCGGCGCGGGCCCGCCCCTTCCGCGCCCTGGCCCCGCTCCCGCCAGCCCTCCGCCCCCGGGGGTCCCGGCCGCCCTGGGTGCGGGGCAGGGTGCCCACGCCGCTGCCAGTCATGCTCGCGGCAGCCCCCGGTGGAAACCGACCCCGCCCGGCCCCGGGGATCTGCCTTTGTCCTGGCTCTGCGGACTGAGCCTGCTGCCTCTCTCGCCTTGGGAATTGCCACCTGTTGAATAAATCCGTTCCCTCCCGAGCTGACGCGCTGCACGGAAGGAGCCACTGGACACCCGGAGAAACTGAGGCTCGGGGTGATGGCAATACTTCCTCAAGAGGCGTTCTCTGAATTGCTCAAATTTCCCAAGATCCTCCTTCTCTGAAGGCCTCTAACAGGAAGCCCGGGAAAGCAAGCTTTTGAGGGCAGAGGGATCAGTGACCTAACCCAGCGGAAGGGAAAAGGTCGGACTCCAAGATGACTCAGGGATTGGGCGGCGGGTAGAGGCATCTGCTGTCAGTCCTGACTACTGAGTTCCATCCCCGGATCCCACATGTTAGAGAGCTGACTCCAGCAATTTGTCCTGTGACTTTCACACACTCACCACGGCTCAAGAATGCCCACACGTGAACGTACACACAGAATAAATAAGTGTAAGGATAGACTGCGTCACCTACCCTTAGGATCTCACGAGGAAAACAAAACTGTCTGCCCTGATCACGTAAAAATCTAAGCATAAGCCAGGACTGAACTATTAGATCGAAATGCCCCTTATGTGCTGGGCGGTGATGGTGTAGGCCTTTCATCCCAGCGCTCAGGAGGCAGAGGCAGGCGAATCTCTTGAGTTCAAGGCCAGCCTGGTCAACAGATGAATTATAGGACAGCCGGGATTACACAGAGAAACACTATCTCAAAAACAAAAACAAAGCAAAACAACAGAAACTTAACCGAACATATTAATTAGATGAATAAACATACACATTCTCACCCAGCCTTCTCTGAGAAATAAACCCCCTCCTTGGGCATCCGGGTGGGACTTGGCCCTGTGCTCACCAGACTTTGGGAGAGAAGGCAGGCAGGGCCATATCCCCAGGCCCTATAGACCTCCCCAGGCCACGCAATGGTGCAGGCTGCCCACAGGAGTCCTCACGATAATGGCTTTTGTATGGCCTAGGCTGATCTAAAATCACCAAGTAAAACCCCCTAACCCTCCAAAGTCCTGGGGCCCCACGGAGCACCCAGACCAATAAAGTAGCTGCTGAATGTCTGGAGTGAAATGAGTGAGCCTCACCGTGAGAAAACCTTCTGACCATCTCTCCCGCCAGGTAAGCATTAAAAATGTGTTTTTAAAAAATATTAACAAAGGGCCAGAGAGATGGTTTGCCCAGTAGAAGAGCTTCCTGCTCTTCCAGGGGACCTGAAATCAGTTCCCAGCACCCACCTCAGGAGGCTGACAACAACTGGTAACTCCACCTCCATGGAACCTAACACTCCTGTCCTCCTCTCCCAGAGCTCCAAGTTCAATTCCCAAGCACCTGAATGGCAGTTCACAGCCCTCTGCAACTGAAGTCCCAGAAGATCCAACGCTGTCTTCTTCTCTTCCCTCTGTATCTGAAGTCCCAGAAGATCCAACGCTGTCTTCTTCTCTTCCAACACCAGGTATGCATGTGGCACACAAACATACATGCAGGCAAAACACTCATACACATAAACAAACAAAATCTTTACAATTCTTTAAAAAACATACTAATGGATCAGAGAAAGAACAGAGCTTTTATACTTGCAGTTTTGTTATGTTAGTATTATCATTTCTGGTTCTAATTTATTTTTGTGAACTTGAGTTACCACCTGGCGACATTTCTGAGGCCCAGCGCAGAACTACCCTACACCATGCCTTTGAGCTCATGCTGACAACATTTCTACACTTCAGAGCCCAGCACTAGGGATTGAACCCAGGGCCTCCTTGCTTCTACTTCTTGCCACTCCTTGAGTCTACTTCTAAGCCACATCCCAGCCCACTTAGGGTTTCCTGGATAGTGTATTTCAGCTGTTGACCATTTGGAACAACTTATTTACTTACTTACATACTGATCTGAAGTTCAGGTTATTGATTTTTTTTTTCTTAGAGCTGTGAATATGTCAGCCAACTGCCACTACCCTGTCTCTGATGTCTCTGCTGAAAGGTCAGCAGGAAATTTTATTTGGGTTGCCTTATGACAAGTTTGTTTTTCTCATGTTGCTTTCAAGATTTCCACCTTGGTGCTAGAGAGATGGCTCAGGTGGTTACAAGCACTGGCTGCTCTTGTAGAAGATTCAAGTTCCATTTTTATCAAAAGGTGGCTCATAACTACCTGTAACCCCAGTTCCAGGGGATCTGATGCCCTCTTCTGACCTCTAAGGGCTCCTGTACATGGGTGGTGCACATAATCTGTGTGTGTGTGTGTGTGTGTGCGCGCGCGCCTCTGTCTCTGTCTGTTTCACACACATGAAGGAGGAGGAAAGGAGGAAAAGGAGAGAGGAAGAGGGGGAGGTGGAGGAGGAAAGAAAGAAAGAAAGGAAGGAAGGAAGGAAGAAAGAAAGAAAGAAAGAAAGAAAGAAAGAAAGAAAGAAAGAAAG
>NW_026585691.1:2736716-2782406 GCF_907164565.1 Psammomys obesus | reverse complement strand
AAGAAAGAAAGAAAGAAAGAAAGAAAGAAAGAAAGAAAGAAAGAAAGAAAGAAAGAAAGAAAGAAAGAAACCTTTAAAATGTATTCCCTTGCCCAGCATGGTAGTGCACAGCACTCAGGAGGCAGAGGTAGGTTGATCTCTGTGAGTTTGAGGCCAGCCTGGTCTACAGAGAAAATTCCAGGACAGACAGGGCTACCCTGTTTTGAAAAAACAATAAAACGAAATGAAACATTCCCTTCTGGTCTTTGGCTCTCAGTATTTTTGCCACAGTATGTATCTTTATATACTTTTTTGCATTTATTCTACTTGAATTTTGTTGGGCTTCCTGGAAGTCCAGCAGATTTTTTCTGTTGCTGTTGCTCTTTGTGCTGGGATTAAAGGCATGCGCCACCATGCCAAGCAACAATAAAACTTTTATGAAATCTTGTTATGTTCCTTTTGGTCTTATTGTGATGCAGGCTGGCCTGGAACTATGTGGCTCATGCTGACCTAGGATAAAACAAAACAACTCCTCTCTCCAGTGATATACTCTATTTGGTGTGACATTGTCCTTTGACAGTCCCTTTCCTCTTTAATCATAGCTCTTTGGCTCCTTAGTTATAACAGTGACTTTGAAGCCTGTGTCTGTCAAATATGACCTCTGCCCACTGACGCAGCCAGTCCCTGCTGCCTGCTTTTGTTTGTTTTTTGCTGTATGAGTCATATTTTCCTGTGTCTTTGCATGCCTTGTACTTTCTGTTGTTTTGGAGAAAGGGCGTTTTAGAGACTATACTGTGCTTGCCCTCCTATTTCAGGGGCATGTGATATCTGTCTGTTTATCTGTTTAGTGATGTCGGTAAAGGGAATCGAGTCCATCTCACCCCTTCAGTGCCTCTAACATTGCCACTCTTCCCACACTCATGTGTTCACAGTGAGTGTAGTGGATGTGCCCACAGTGACGGAAGGGGTATGCCCTCAGTGACGGGAGGGGTAGGCTCACAGTGATGGAAGGGGTATGTGATGGAAGGGGTATGCCCACAGTGACAGAAGGGATATACCCACAGTGACAGAAGCAGGGGATTTGCTTCCACAGTGACAGAAGCTGGGGATTTGCTTCCACCGTGATGGAAGGAGGAAGCACAACAGTGAGGGTTTTTAAAGGATTTTGTTGTTGTTATTGATTGTTTGATTGGTTGGTTGGTTTTGGTTTGTTGTTGTTTAGACAAATTCTTACTATATAGCCCTGACTGGTCTAGAACTTACCATGTAAACCAGGCTGTCCTCAAACTCACGGGGTTCTTCCTGCCTCTGCCTCCCTGAGTACTGAGCTTAAAAGCATAACACCACACCTGACTTGTTTTTTGTGACGCGATTTCGGTTTTTATGAAACGGAGCCTTATTCACATAGGCTAGCCTAGAACTCTGTGTTCGGCCAAGGTTGGCCTCGAATGTGCAGCAGTCCCCTGCCTTGGCCTCACAAATGCTGGGAGGTATTTTTTGCAGACTTTCATTTGACTTTGTCCTCGACCACATCCAGCTGTAAAAACCCACTCAATACTGTATGACTGCTCAGTCGTTTGGACTCCTTGGAAGGAATTGCTCCCTGAGCTGGTGTTCATATATTGTGAACTCCAACTGTTTACATTTCTGGAAATCCTCTGGCCTATAGATTAGCCCATAAGACCAGTAAAATTGTCAATCTCCCAATTGCCCCTCACCACAACCTCCAGGATGGCTCCACTTTCTCGGTTACTACTGTGGTTGTTTTTATTATCATTGTTATTTGCCTTGCTAGGGATTAAGCCCAGTGCCTTTCTCATCCTGGGAAAGTGCCCTACCATTGGGCGACACAACATCCCAGTCTGTCTATGGAAGGCAGGCTCCATGCTCTTACAAATGAAGTCCGCTCCTTTGGGAAACCGTTAGTCTTCTCCCTGCAGGACTGTGGAGATGGGGTTTCTGAGTGACGCTCTTGCTCTGTAAGACATGTGCTGACAGCTGGAGGGATTGTTCAGCGGTTAGAGCACTTGGTGCACAATCGTGAAGATAAGAATTCAGATCCCAGCACCCAAATAACAAGCGGAGATCCCTCAAACACCTGTAACTCCAGCTCCGAGGGATCTGATTCCGTACTCTGCCTCCTATGCGTGCCCAGACACAAATAAGAACTTGTCTTTCTAGAGTGCCCATTTTATGCATTCATGTGCGCACATGAACACATAACTAAAGACTGAAATATAAAATACTTTTTAAATGCTCTGGCGAAAGGAAGACTTGAGCAGCCTAAACTTGGCGTGGTGAGTTATAACTCAGTCAGTCCAGAGCAAGAAAGCAATCCTTCCGCCTCAGTCTCCTGAATACTGGGCGTACAGATGTGAGCCACCATGCCCAGCTTTCAATGAAAGCTGTATGTCCTTAGACCTAGCTCTCAGGACTGTATGTTGTGTTGAGTGGGCATTCCATGTGTGCATACACCCGTGTGCGTGCACAAAGGCCAGAGAAGGACAGGAGATGTGATACGCTCTATCATGCTTCACTTCTTTTTCCTTGAGACAGGATCTCTCACTGAACCTGGGCCTAGACCCTGTGGGCCTGTCACTATTCCCACAGCCACGACCCACTTTTTACGTGGGTGCTGGAGTCCACACTCAGGTCCTCCCGCTTCCACAGCAAGCACTCTTACCCACGAAGCTATCTCCCTAACTCTGGTAAATGTTTGTAGTTCTCCATCCGTCAGAGTCCTTTGGCTTCTGGACAGAGAATGGAATCAAAGATCCCAGATCTCAGGAAAGGCTGGAGCACTTTGGGGCGAGGCCAGGGTGTGGAAGTTTTCCACAGAGCGTTACAGTTGAGCTCTTTTAGACTGAGATCACTGGCGGCAGTGGAAACTCAGACGTTCCAAAGCCTATGGCAGCGATACCAGCCCAGGCCTGGCAAAGCCCAGGCCCAGCAGGCCAGAGGGCCTGTCTGGTAAGATGAGACCAGTGGGGGATAAAGGCAGCCATAGTGGAAGGCTGACAGTATCGTGTAGCTTGTGACCAGCCAGCATGTTTACTTGAACTCAGGGATTTATAAACCAGTGGGAGGGGTTTCAAGGGTGATTTACATGCGGTGGTACAGTACGTCATTTTCCATGCAGTGGTATGGTCCTATCACAAGAAGGAGAACACAGTACTTAATTATCCTATGGGCGGGAGAATCTCCATAGTTGAAGGTCACCGCTGAAGACTAAGAGCCTTAACAGAGTAGAGTATTTCTAGGAATTCCCAGATACTTGCTGGACTGCTTTTCTTATCAGGAAAGGGTCAGGCTGGTAATCTGCCCTAAGTGCTATGTGACACTCCTTACAAAATCTGGGTTCACCCAGATTAGGGGAGAGTTTTGGAACCTCCTTGAGAAAGGGAGTCCACCATCATTGACCGAGCACAAACAAATGGCATCCAGGGATGTCAGACTCCAACCTTATCCAGCAAAGCTCCACAAATTGTTGTTCTTTTCTCTTTCACTTGGGGCTAGTGCTGGGACTTAGGGTCCACCGCTCACCTTCCATGCATAAGACCCTGGGTTCAAGCCAGCACCATATAATGATAATAAACAGCCAACCATCTAGCTTGTAAAGAAGGGGAAAACTCAAGAAACAGAAGCAAGCCAATGGAAATACAGGAAATTAAATAAAAAGAAGGTCAGAAAATAAAGAACAGGCATGAAGCATGGCATAAAAGAGTATAGAAGTGCAGCTGGAGAAAGATGGTCTGGCAGCCAGAGCGCTTGCTGCTCTTCCGGAGGACCTGATTTGACTCTCAGCACCCACGTCAGGCTGCTCACAACTGCCTGGAACTTCAGCTCCAGGGGACCTGATGAGGCCTTTGTGGACTTGAGAACACGTAGCAGACACAGCATACATACACAGAAATAAAAGATAAAAGTAAATCTTAAATAAATAAATAGCCCTCTGGAGGCAGACAGACAGATCACTGTGAGTTCCAGGCCAGCTTGGTTTCCATAGTGAGTTCTGGGACAGCCAGGGCCCATCGATACAAACAAAACACAAACAAACAGCATCAAAAGAAGAGGAGGAGGAGGGCGTCAAGAAAGGCAGGATGTCTCAGCTGGTACAAGTGCTTGATGTGAAAACCTGATCACCTGAGTTCCATTCCCAGACACTGTGGCAGAGGAGAAAGCAAATGCCTGAAAGGTGTCCTCTGACCTCCACATACATGCCAAGGCACATGGATGCCTACACACTACACACATAATACACACACACACACACACACACAACAATAATAAGGGGGAAATATTTTGAAGAATATAAAAGGACTGTTTCCTTGAAAAGACTACTGACAGCTTCAGAAATAACTCCCAAATTTTACTGTTTGTTCTAGAGACTAAAACAAAACTAAACGGAACACTCCAACTTGTACTTCAACATCAAGGCATAGCATGTACTTAAAACTTTAACCTGTCATAACGGTACCACCTGCAGCAACCCGAGAACTGGGACATGGGATAGAGATGACCAGGAGTTTAATGTCATCCTGGTCTACACAGACCTTGTCCCCCACCAAAAAAATCAACAAAATAGTGCTAGGATGCATGTCTTTAGTCCCAGCGCATGGGGGAGAGGCAGGTGGATCTCTCCGCATTCAAGGGCAGCCTGGTCTACCTGGAGAACTCCAGGCCAGCCAAGGATACACAGTGAGCTCCTGGGGGGGGAAAAAAGTAAAAATAGAAAACCCGTGATCATCTTCATATCCAGAAAACTAGAAACAGAGTGAGAGAGGCCTCGTGAGAAAGATTCCTAACAGAAATCTTGAGCAGCTCGGAGCAGAATGAAAATGCAAGGACATTAAAGACTCACGAGGAAGGGCTGGGATATCGCTCAGCACAGAGCACTTCCTTCACAGACGTCAGGCTCCAATTCAGTCCCCAGTGCTGAATAACTTACTAAGAACATGAAGGCAGCAGGCCAGCGAAGGCCTTGGAGTTGAGCAGACTCCCTGCCCCACAGCCTGGCTGCTCCACTGCAGATTTGGCCCTTAACAGTGACCACTAAAGCAATCACTCAAGTGAGGAAAACGAAAACAACAAAAATGATAACATACACAAGGCAGAATAAAAGACAGACAACGCTCAGGGGACACGGAGGGGCAGGAAGCTGCTCGCTCCAGGATCTGTTTAACATTTCTCGCTGGCCGGCGGTCAAGAGCTTCAGCAGAACTAACAAAGGCAGGGAAGATTGCCCGCTAAGACAACACCCCTAATGCCCAAAGATGGCTCAACATGTGTTAAAGAGGAAGCGGGCTGCGGCTGCTCAACACCAGGGACTTTGCAGCCTGTGAGTTTATCGGCGCTTTCTCTTCTCCAAACTGGAACCGTGCACCTCAAAAGCCACCTTAAATTTTAATAAAGTTCCTTTTAAAACCACACTTATTTATTTATGTGTATGTGTGTGTGCATGCACAGGGGGAGGTCAGAGAACTCATGAGAGTCAGTTCTCTCCTTCTGTCATGTGGCTGCTGGGGACTGAACTCAGTCATCAGGTTTCGTGACACATGTCCTTTTCCACGGGGCTCACTTTTTTGGGGGGACAGGATCTCGTGTCCCAGAGTGGTCTCCAACTCCCTATGTAGCTGAGAATGGCTTTGCCCTTGTGACTTTCTACCTCCTGTACTTTCCAAGCACCAGGATTATTAGCATCTGCTGCTAAGTCCAGTTTTATAAAATGCTGGGAACTGAACTGGGGCTTTGTGTATGTTAGCCAAACACTGGAGCAACTGAGCTGCCTCTCCAGACCACAGAACAAACTTCTTCAGGGTACATATGAAGCCAACATACCAAGCAATTATTTTTAGCCAGCATGGGAGCACATGCCATTGATTCCAGCACTTGGAGGCCAGCCTGATCTACATAGGGTTCCAGGATACATTGAGAGGCCCTGCATCAAAAATATATTTTTAATTAAGTTAAAAACAATATGAATATATATTTGTTTTATTGTTTTAAATTGTCTCCTCTTCCCTTGGGAACTGTTGGCCATCAGCCCACCGGCTCAGGAGGAACAGAGGCGGAGTGCAGGGCTCGGAAGGCTTTGAGCAGCATGGAATGACATCAGGGACCAGCTGCAGGGAGGCGGATCAGCTCTGTTCCTGCGGTGAGAGGAATATACAGGCAAAGGGAAGCAGCCAAGAGGTAGATGATAGGTGCTGTCAGTGTGCTTCACGGTAAACAGTGCGGCCTGTCGAAGAGGCACACTACCTAATAATATGGGCAGCAGGGGGAGAACCTTCTACAGGAAGCTGTGTCAGAGGCTGCTTCTATGGCAAGCCAGGCCCTGTGGCTCAGGGACGTCCTCCGAGTAAGGACAGGCACGGAACAGGAACAGGAAGCCTTGCTGGGGGAAGGGAGTCCTCCATCTTGCGCCAAGCTCCGGAAGCTATCCGGGTGTGGAGGCTGCAACCTTCAGCAGCAGAGCCTCCACCATGTATGGATGTGCTTGTGTGTGTGTGTGCACCTGAATGTAGGTGCCCAACGAGGCTGTGGGGCTGGGTTACAGGCTGTTGTTAGCCATCCGCATGGCGCGGCTCATCATCACTGTAACCTCAGTTCCAAGGCTTCTGAAGCCCTCCTCTGCCCCCCACCCCCCACAAAGCACCTGCATATGTGTGGTAACATGCCCCCCCCACAGACACATACATACACAGAACCTAAAACAAATAAATACAACTAAAAATAAAGTCGATGCTATCCACAAACACAAGATATCACGACAAAAAAGTCTTTTTTAAAAATCTTGAAAAGCCGTGCCAGGCAGTGATGATGCAGGGCCGTAATTCCAGCACTCTGGAAGGCAGAGGCAGGGGGAATCTCTGTGAGTCTGAGGTCACCTTGGTCTACAAAGTGAGTACAGGACAGCCAAGGTTACACAGAGAAACCTTGTCTCAAAACACACAAAAAAACTATACAAAACAAAACAAAAAAAAATCTTGAAAAACCAAAAAAGAAAATCATTTTATTAGTGGGGCCTGGTGGTGTACACCTTTAATGCCAGCACTCAGAAGGCACAGGCAAGTGGATCTCTGAGTTCGAGGCCAGCTTGGTTTATAAAGAGAGTTCCAGGACAGCCAGGGCTACACAGAAAAACCCTGCTTCAAATAACAACAACTGTGTGTGTATAAATAATTTTATGTGTATGACTTGTTTTGCCTGTGTGATGGCTATTCTTGGTTGTCATCTTGACTATATTTGGAATGAAATATAGTTTAAAAATGGAAGGCACACTTGTGCTCCAGATCTTGAGGCAAGAAGACAACATGCCTTCGGTCCTGATCCTGAGGCTGGAAAACACAGGCTTTTGATCTAGATTGTGAAGTGGGGTGACACGTGCTTTTGGTCCAGATGGACACACGCCTTTAGTCCAGATCTGGAGGCACACCTTTGATCTGGGCCACGCCTTCTGCTGGAGCCTGTCTAAAGACTATGAAAGGAGGAAGGTTTGCCCACTTGCACTCTGCCAGCACATCCCTTGGAGCCTACTTCTTCAGGGTTCCAGTTCATTACAGAAGACCAGCTGAAACACTCAGCCTCGTGGGGCTGAGCAAATACTACAGTCTTGAACTTGCCATTCACACACAGCTAGCTATATTGGACTAGCTAAAAGTCATTCCAATAAATTTGTCTATGTGTGTGTATGTAACCAAACCCAGGTCCTCTGCAAGAGCAACAAGTGCTCTTAACCACTGAGCCAACCATTTAGCCCACAAGACAATGGCCTTATGGTAAAATTATAAAACTACATTAGAAGATATTTTATAGTAGAAGTGTATATATTGCTTTAAACACACACACTAGAGGGCTGGAGAGATGGAACAGTGTTAAGAGTGCTTGCTGTAGACAGGCAGAGCAGTGCATGCCTTTAATCCCAGCACTCAGGAGGGAGAGGCCAGCCTGGTCTGTAGATCGAGTTCCAGGACAGCCAGGGCTGTGACACAGAGAAAGCCCGTCTCGAAAAACAAAACAAAAAAGTGCTTGCTGCTCTTCCTGAAGACCTGAGTTCAGTTCTCGGCACTCACGTGGGTCAGCTCACAACTGCTGACCAGCTCCAAATCATCTGACCCCACTGAGAGAGAGAGAGACAGAAAGGAAGAAAAAAAAAATTCCAGGACTTTATTTTTGACTTTAGTATTTTAATGGAGTGTGGTGGATTTCTCTACAATTCTGTTCATATGACTGCAGAACCTGGAAACGCTGCTGTGGCTACTGGTGCAGAGTGCTGGACTTTTTGGTCGTTCTCTACAAATAAAAAAAGTACACACACACACACACACACACACACACACACACACACACACACACGATGCATGTATCAACAGTGAAAAAGTACCTCCCTTTACCGTACATTTAGAAGTGTTAACCTCATCTTCTCCCCTTTTGTACAGCGGCAGGGCGCTGCATTGAAAACGCAGGGTTTTGTCTAGGTTATTCGCGACGGAAGCACGGTTCCCGAGCGCAGCCGAGAAGCACCTTGCCGACACCTTTGGAACTCTGTGCTGCAGTCCCGACCCCACCCCTCAGTACCGGGAACACGTCGGTCATTTCTTCGTCCTTTACAGCCATCTGAAAACCCGTTTACCTAAGGTCCCGGGTGCGGAAGAACACGCCCGGGGCGAGCAAGGGGCGGAACCCTCCGCCCCGCCCCCTGCAGTCGCCCGGGGGAACCGCGCCAGTCTCCAGGGCGGTCACCCGGCTCATTTACATACCCATAACACACCGCGGCCAGGGCGGCTCGTTTTCGTGAAAAGATACTTGTCTAGTGCTCGAATTTTGAAACTAAAAACAAAATCTTCGCTTAAGGAGATCAGGCAGCAGTTGCCGTAGGTAACGGCGCAGCGATCCACAGCCACCATAGGTAGACTAGGAGGCTCTGTTACCCTAGCGCTGTCCTCCGCGGACTGCCGGCATACTCTGGTTTCTCTTCAGATCGTATAAATCTTTCGCCTTTTACTAAAGATTTCCGTGGAGAGGAACAACTCTGAGTCTGAAACCAATTTTTTGAGGCCTTGGCCTGGCGAGGCTACACATACTGGTCTAACGACAGAAAGCCCCTCCCCCGCCTCCTCCTCAGCCTCCATCAAGGGAAGCGCGGGGAGTTCTAGGGGTTGCCTTCTTGGCAGCTCATGATTGGGTGAGGTATCTAACTTCTAAAGTAAGTGCTTGGTCCTGGGCAGCCTTAGGTCTGCTCAGCCCTGTCGTAAATACCTGATCTTCAAGTCAGTTTAGAATTTCCTGCCATATGAGATCTAGCCACAGTTAAAGGTGGGAGGGTGATTAACTCATCCCGTGTCTGTTCTGAGGAGTGGGGGTTACAGGCTTTGGATCAAAGGTCAGGAGAAGGATGGCCCAGTTTCCAAACGCCGGTGATTTTTCTCTCCATTTAATAGAGATCTCTGCTTGTTCTCTTCCTTATCTCTGCCCTCACAGATGGCTAATGTCAGGAACTTTTACACTCCTACATTCCTCGGCTCTCTGGAGAAGCACTAAGAGGCTTTAATTAACATGGGCCTTCTTTCACAGCTGCAGTCGCCTGCCCCGACACTTTCCTTTTAAACTCCCTGAGCTTGTGTCTCTTCTTAAGAGTCTCTTATTACTAAAGAGAATAAGGATCCCAAGAGGGGTCCCCAAGTTCCCTGATATCATATGACTGACTGCTGGGTGCCCCAAGATTTGGAATGACATTTCTTTCCTGCCTTTCTTTAACCAGAGAAAACAAACCCATTCCTGCACCCCTAGGTAACGTCCAAAGCGCCTGCAACCAAGCCTGGAACCCACATGGTAGAAGGAAAGACCTGACTCCCACGGGTGCCTCTGACCTCCACACTTACGCCGTGGGGTGTGTGACCCCATTACAGAGGGAAGGGTGCTAGAGATGACTCAGCAGTTAAGAGCACGGACTGTCCCAGCCTGGCAGACAGTTCACAACCCCCACAGTTCCAGCTCCTGGCACTGTCATCATCCTGGCAGTGTCTACATATGAATACACTCGGAGAGACACGCAGACACCTTAAAGAGACTGAGAGAAAGCAGGAGGTTTTCTGTTTTGTTTTGGTTTGGTTTTTCAAGACAGGGTTTTTCTGTGTAGCAGTGGGGAGGCAGAGGCAGGAGGATCTCTGGGCTCCAGGCTGGACTGGTCTACAGAGTGAGTTCCCAGGACAGGCAGGGATACATAGAGAAACCCTGTCTCAAAAACAAAACAAACAAACAAAACAAAAATCCAATACCGGGAGTAGAGGCAGGCTAATCTCTCTGAGTTTTGAGGCCAGCCTGGTCTACAAAGTGAGTCTGGGACAGCCAAGGCGTCACAGAGAAACTATTTAAAAAATAAAAAATAAGCCTGGTGGTGGCGGCACACACCTTTAATGCCAGCACTTGGGAGGCAAAGGCAAGCAGATATCTGAGTTCTAGGCCAGCCTGGTCTACAGAGTGAGTACAAAGATGGCCAAGGCTACACAGAGAAACTCTGTCTCACACACAGGAAAGAAAGAAAGAAAGAAAGAAAGAAAGAAAGAAAGAAAGAAAGAAAGAAAGAAAGAAAGAGAGAGAGAGAGAGAAAGAAAGAAAGAAAGAAAGAAAGAAAGAAAGAGAGAGAAAAAGAAAGAAAGAAAGGTCAAAATAAATTAACCCTTTCCTCCCCAAGCTGCTTTTGGTCATGGTATTTCACTACAGCAGTAGAAACCTAGCCAGAGCAGGACTGGAGGAAGCTGGGAGGTATTTTGTCAAGGTTTAGATGCACAGATTTCTCTCAGCTGATTGTCCTGTCTCTGATCAGAATCTTCTTTCCTTGCATTGTGAGGAAAGAATCTTTCACAGGGAGCCAGCTTCCTTTCCTGCTCTCAGAGGGAGAGAGAGATCAACATGCCAACCATGTGCAAGTTGTGTGTGTGTGTCCTGCAAGGTCTTTGGCTCAAAGGAAATCTGTGCCTCAGTGTCATATTCTAGTATTCCTCAAACCTAAATGCAGAAGAGAGGGACTCCCGTCTCCTCTACCCGTGAAAGAAAACCCCAGGCATGGCTGAGCCAACACAGTAACCTGGAGTCACACTAGCCACTTAAATGTGATTAATTAAAACAATTATCATTTTTTAAAATAATTTTAAACATTTTAATAATTACTTAAAACTTCTTCAAAAAAGAAATCCCAGAGCTGAGGCTGGAGCGACTAAGAGCATTTGCTACTCTTGCAGAGAACCTGGTTCTGTTCCCGGCACCTACACGGTGGTTCTGACGCCCTCTCCAGGCCTCTGCACGCACATGGCATGCTCAGACACACAAAATAAAAGTAAGCAAGCTGGGAGGTGGCACACAACTTTACTCCCCAAAATTGGGGGGCAGAGGCAGGCTGATCTCTGAGTTCAAGGCCAGCCTAGTCTACAGAGCAAGTTCCAGGACAGCCAAGGCTGCACAGAGAAACCCTGTCTGGAATATATATTCACAAACATATTTTAAAAATAGTTCAGGAGCTACGTGTGCATGCGGTGCGGAGAAAGGGCCTGTCTCCCAGCAACAACACCCAGTTCCCAGATGCACCACTGTTTCAAGGGCCCAGCTGTCACACGGGGACAGTGGCTGTCACTCGGCACATATCCCAAGCCAAGAGCTCCAATGCGCTCCGCTCCACAGAGGTGAGAACTGCCGGCTTACCTCAGTGTCAGTGAGGCTGAACTCACTCTCACCTTTATGGAGTTGTGGTCCCCGCTGGGTGTGCTGATTCATACCTGTGGTCCCAGCATTTGAGAGACTGAGGCAGGAGGATAAGGAGTTCGAGGCCAGCTCGAGTCACATAGCGACTGTCTCCGAATACGAGAAGAGCTGGTTTCCATTCGGGTCACCACCTGGGGAAGGACAGCAAATCTTAAAGTTCAGGGTCAAAGACCCACAAGATGTTATTCACAGCAGTAGCGTGGCCCACAGGAAACCAGAACCAGAGTGTAAGCTATATATATATATTTATTTATTTATTTAGATAGATAGACAGAGACAGACAGACAGACAGACAGGGTCTACGTAGTCCTGGCTGTCCTGGAACCCTCTGTGTAGACCAGCTGGCCTCGAACTCTGATCTGCCTGCCTCTGCCTCCCGAGTGCTGGGACTAAAGGCTGCAAGCTCCAGTTTTAGGGCAAGCCTGGCCAGAGAGTCTCAGATGACAGACAGAAGGCTGAGTATTCACAGGTGAAGCGCGGATCACAGGTCTGGCCTCCCCTGCAACCACAGGCTACCCGGGCGCTCGCCGTGCCTCGCAGGAGACAGGAAAGCGGCACGTTGTTTGCACCCATCCCTTGCTCTCTCTAAAGCGAGGCCGAACCCAGCGTCCCGCAGTGGAGGGCTTTGTCGGAACCGACTGCAGTCATTAGGGTCGTTGGTAGAGCCCTTCCCTGGTACGTGTGAGTCTCTCCGTCCAGTTCCCAGAGCCACACCAGGGACAACAAGAAAACGTGGGTACAGAAACCGCGGACAACCCGGGGGTCGGACCTGAACCCCGCCCCGGCGCGCTCGGCGTCGCCCTCCTGGCCCGGCCCGCACTGCGCGGAGACGCCGCCCCCCGGTCAGGGCGGGGCCGCCGGTATTTGCATACCCACCGAACCCCGCGCAAGACGCCGCGACCAAAACGAAAATCCGCTGCCCTTCCCAGGCCGCCCTCGCGAAAGTCGGCTCTGGTTTACAGGCCAGGAGAGCGGCTCTCTTTGCTGGAGTGGCCTTGAGCCACGGAGACACCGTCAGCGATAGGGAGTTGCTCCTGCTGCAGGCCTGAGCGCCGGCACGCTTCCCCATACTCTGGTTTCTCTTCAGATCGTATAAATCTTTCGCCTTTTACTAAAGATTTCCGTGGAGAGGAACGACTCTGAGTCTGAAACCAATTTTTTGAGGCCTTGCTCCGGCGAGGCTACGTGAGAGCTGTTTAAGGGTAGACCGGTTTAGTGCTGCGTGTGTGTGCCTCAGGGGCGGCTCTCCTGCAGGCCTTGGCAGGCTAACCTGCCGGAAGCCTCTGGCTGGAGTTCCCAAGACACAGCACTGACTGGTCTCTACGTCCTCAACAACCCTTTCCCGGTGTATAGCACAGTCTTATGGAGCTGCTGTAGCTAGTTGTGTTTTCAGCGGGTTATTCTGTGTTGTGTGTTTTGAGACAGGGTGTCTCTGTGTAGCCCTGGCTGCCCTCTGCTGGGATTAGAGGCCGGGTAAAGCAGCAGTGGAGTGGAGGCACTGCACACTTTGTGGGCCTCAGTACTGACTCTTTTTGAGTGTGTTTAAGTGTGGGAGATTTGGAGGGGGGAGAGACTGGGGGGAGGAAATTTGTGGGGTAGAGATTGGAGGGGAAGAGATTTGGGGAGAGGAGAGTGTGGGGGAGGGGAGGAAGATTCTTCCTATGCAGCCAGGATGGCCTTGAACTCACCAGCTAGAAATTCTGATAGGAGTCAACACCGACACACCCAGGAATAAGCCAACTGGAAAAGAAAAGGACTGCAAGAGTCTTTGCTAAAGTCTGATGACAGTGACGTAAAGCTCTACTGTCTGAGAAGGCGGCCCATCTCCTGGGATCAGTGTCTTTCCTGAGACTTGGCCTCCACACCTAAAGCCTGTCTTATTCAACTCTTAACTCCAAGGTTCCAAGGAATATGGCAATAGGCAGGAACCTAAGAGCAGCCAGTCTTCTGAGGAACCCATGCTCTGGTGCCGGCCCCTGACACCAAGCCCAGGCATCCACCGTGAGGATACAGCGTGTCCCTCGGCTGCACCAGGATGCGAAGGACAGTGACACCCTGGCGGTGGCCCTTCACCGCTGGTGTCCTGCTGTCTGAGAGGTCCCCTCTTCCGGTCTGTCCCAGTTGCGTTTACTCCTCTCAGCTTCCGTGTGTGGGCCACTTCACATTCCCCTTCCATCTCAGCCCTCTATTTCCTGCTCCCGGGGAACCATTCCTCTTCTTCCCAAGGTTTTGTCCTCAGACAGACCCCTGCCTAGCCCTGTTCCAGAGCCCAGAGTGCCCCTGGGACTCCCAGGCTGCTGTCTGGCCAGGACCCACGCCTTCTTATAGAGAAACTTTTGCCTTCCAAGGTATTCCGGGAAACTCCTTGGTCCCTTCATTTGGTGAAGAAAACAAAATGGTCTAGCTATCCTTGTAATGTTTTCTTTCCTCTCTCCTTCCAACATTCCCAAAACTTTCATTACAAACAGTTATTGAACTGGGCTCAGTGGCACACGCCTTTAATCCTAGCACTCAGGGAGGCAGAGGCAGGTGGATCACTGTGAGTTCGAGGCCAGCCTGGTCTACAAAGGGAGTCCAGGACAGCCAAGGCTACATAGACAAACCCTGCCAGGAAAAACCAAAATCAACCAACCAAACAAAAAACTGCTCTTGAGGAGCTGGAGAGATGGCTCAGCAGTTAAGAGCGCTGACTGCTGTTGCAGAGAACATAAACTGGATTTCCAACATCACAGCCAGCTCTCTGTAACTGCACTGCCAGAGGATCTGATCCCTCTCCTGGCCCCAGCGGGCACTGCGGGCCCGGGTGCGCTGATGTATACACACAGGCAAAACACCATTCACACAAACTTTACAATTTTTAAATCTTTAAAAATGTTTTTCAATTTAAAAAGGAAAAAAAAAATTTCAAGATTTATTTATTTATTTTACGTATGAGTGCTCTATCTGTATGTACACCTGCATGCCAGAAGAGGGCATCAGAGAGTAGTAGCAGATGGTGGTGAGCCGCCATATGGTTGCTGGGAATTGAACTCAGGACCTCTGGAAGGGCAGACAGAGATCTTAATCCTGAGCCATCTCTCCAGCCTGGGGCTTGGGGGAGGGGAGGGAGCTGTTGAGCCAGTGAACTGACTAGGTGGGTAACAGTGCTTGCTGCCAAGCCTGAAGGCCTGAGCCCCAACCCCAGGACGCACTCATGAAGAGTGCCCTCTCCTGCAAGATGTCATCTCTCCACATTCAAGCTAGTGCACCCTCCCCCAAAAAAGGTTTAATGTCTTTTTAAGAAGAAGTTCTCCCTCTCTTTTCTCATTAACTACACATTTGCAAGAGTTCTGCCCACTATAAATCAGGAAAGAATTTACTGTGCGGGGCGGTGGCGGCGTGCGCCTTTAATCCCAGCTCTTGGGAAGCAGAGGCAGATGGATCTCCGTAAGTTCCAGGCCACCCTGGTCTACAGAACAAGTTCCAGGACAGCCAGGGCTACATAGAGAAACCCTGTCTTGAAAAACAAACAAACAAAAAAGAAAGAAAGAATTTATTGGCAGGAGAGGTTGCTGGGTGGTTAAAACTGGCTGCTCTTCAGAGGACCCAAGCTCCATTCCCAGCACCCACATAACCAACAACCGTCTGTAACTCCACGGGCGCTGCAGGCATGAAGTGCACAGGCATCCACGCAGGCAAAACGCCCATTGACTAAATTTAAAAATCTTAAAAAAAAAAAAAAGTATCTGCCAGCATGGCGGCACACACCTTTAATGCCCAGCACTTGGGAGCCAGAGGAGGCAGATCTCCATGAGTTCAAGGCCAGCCTGGTCTACAGAGCAAGTTCCAGGACATAGACTCAAAAACAGCCTTACCATTAACCACAGCTAGAATTCTGCCTTGTACCAGGAGGCCTGCATTCTCTTGAGGAGAGGGCTTAAGGCAGGCCCAATGAGAAACCCTGTGTGATGACAGAAAGGTCCAGCTGGTCAGAGTGCTACGGCTCCCATGGTGGACCCCCTTTTCCAGCCTGGGGACTAGGGCTGGTGGTCCCGGGAGACCAGTTTTGCAGACTGCAGATGCTGGGGCTGAGAAGAGACTCAAGGTTACTGTGGTAGGAGAGGGGCCTGGGAGATGCTGCTCTCAGCAAGCTCGGGGTAGATGCTGTGTGGCCTCTGCAGCCCTGACTCGGGAATCTACCCAGGACCTGGTCTCCCTATTGTCCAGCTGTGTCAGATGGTCTCTAACAGCCCCCACACCCCACCCCTGGGCCCCAGGCTCTGACATTTCACAATGTTAAGCCCTGGACTCCAGGGAGCAGAGATGAGAGAGTGACAGGAGACCCGCCCTGGCCTTTAGTTACTACAAGGCTGTGCGTCCTGTGGGGCCTGACTCAGACAGGCTTCCTGTGGGGATGAAAGCAGCAGCAGAGACAAAGCCAGGCGACAAGGTCAGGCCGAGACTGACAGGCCACCTACACTGTCACATGCATGCCCACGCATTCGTAAAAGGCACACACATACATGTGTTCCCATGCATGCATCTTGCACACACACTCCCATACAGACATGTCCACAAATAACACGCAGTTACCTGTGCGCATGAACCTGCCGGCAACCCCCACGCCCATGCATATTCACACACACACCTGGGAGCAGGCATGCACAGCTTCGCCTTAACTGCAGCCCCGAGCCTGCTACCACCCAGTTACAGTCCCTGCCCACGGAGAGCTTGCCTTGTTGAGCGCTGGGCTGTGCCCTGGCACTCTACCACAATGGACCTGGGCAAAAGCCGTGCAAGTGAAAGGGCAGTGGAAGCAGACACTGCCTAAGAGCCATGAAGGCCTTGCGGGGGCAGAGGAGGGGGTGTCAGAAGGTTCCAGAAAGGCGGGAAGGTGCACCTGAGGCTGGAATTCGAAGACTCCCTCTTGTGCTCACCCTTTGTCTCAGAGGCCCAGGGACTGTGGCTACTGCTAATTCCCACCGGAAGAAGCTAGTTCCTGCCCATCCCTTCTTCCCTTTGGGTTGGTGAAGCCTCCAGACACCTGACCGTAGTCACACCAGGAACTCTGCAAGATGGCAGACCCAGCGCCATCTGAAACACCAGTGTCCTGGAAAACAAGCAAAGGGGGGGATGGTTCTGAGCTGGTCCAGGTGTGACCATCTAGAGAGGGAGAGTTCCGACTTGGCTCTGGATCAGGGCTCACTATCGAAGACACCGTTGGGATGACTGAAGACACAGGACAGAAAGGGTTGTAATTACCTAACAGTGGCTCAGGTTCTGCTCTTCAGAGCTGCCCACACAGACATTCTCCATCTGAAAACGTCCTCACATCCACTGCTGGAGTAAGCAGAGAGGGAGCTGGACAAAAGCTGAGGACTTGTTAACGCGTGTCACAACTTGCTGTCTAGTCACATGACCTTGAGATGCCTCAATGTTCTCACCTGTAGAATGGGAATAGTTGGGCTTTCTTCTCTGTGGGCTTTGTGACGGGAAGGCGATAACTTGCTTTCCTTTTCTTTGTGAGATAAAGGTCCTACTATCCAGTCCTAGCTGGCCTGGAACTCTATGTAGACCAGGCTTCCCTTGGAGTCACAGAGATACACCTGCCTCCCTTTGCTTCCCAAGCATTAGGATTAAAGGCGTGTGTCATTGAGCCCAGAAAAACAAATCTAATATATATATAAGTATAGTATCAAAGTGTTAATTTTACTAGATTACATTCTTCAGCAAATATTTACTCCTTTTTTTGCTCTTATGAATGGCTTGCCTGTATATATGCCTGTCTGTGCTCTCCAGTCACAGCAGGGCTGGGTCCCCTGGAACTGGAGTTATGGATGGTGTAAGTCACTATGTGGGTGCTGGGAACTGAGCTTGGATCCTTTGCAAGAGCAACAACGCTCTCAGTCACTGAGCTATCTCACAGCCCATTTATTTTTCAATGGCTTTTGTAAACTACCCAAAGAGACTTAAGTCAGCCGGGCCAAAGGACTGTCAAAACATATCTCCACAGTACTGTTAGGCGGGGCTGCCTAACGTCTAAATAAATACAAAGCTGCTGTTTTGGTTTTTAGAGACAGGGTTTCTCTGTGTACCACTGGCTGTTCCGGACTCACCTTGTAGACCAGGCTGGTCTTGAACTCACAGAGATCCTCCTGCCTCTGCCTCCCCAAGTGCTGGGGTTACAGGCATGAGCCACTACACCCGGCAATATGGTGTTTTGTTCTTCAAAAAAAAAAAAAATCATTTTATTAAAGTAAAATAAACAAGGGTGGGGGTGAGGCTCAGCAGTAGAGCACGCTCTGAATTACAATCTCTAAGAATGAACCTTCAGTGTGAAATGGGAGGCATTGTGCTTTTGGGGGCGGTGGCGCCCGCCTTTAATCTCTGAACTGTGGAGGCAAAGGCAGACAGCACTCTGTGAGCTCAAGGCTAGCCTGCTCTACATACTGAACTATAGGCCAGGCCAGCCTGGGCTACGCTATGAGAACCTACCTTAAAAAAAAAATTACATTAACACCAGGAATCATACATTTTGGAAAAACATGGAGGGTAGAGGACCTGCTTCTTTCTTGGAGGCTTCTGTGAGTGTCGCCTCAAAATCGGCAGGTAGTAAACCATCACATACAGCGACCTTTAGGTGAAAGGCTTTAGACCTTCGTCTCTTTTTCGTTTCGTTTCTTAGTATGTGTCAAGTCCGACCTGGATTCATCCTTCTGCCTCAGTCTCCGGAGTCTTCACGTGACAGTCCTTAGTTCTTCTAAGAAGGAGGTTTTCCTCCTTCCCTGAGAGGCAACTTCCTTCCCCTAGGCCCTCCTTCCTCCTAAGGCCTCTCGTTTAATACATTCACCTCCTGGGAGTGGAAGGCAGTTTTTGTATGTGAAGATGTTCACTCAGTCTCCTGTGTGCCTGTGTGTGGGGCCAGGGGTCAGCTTCAGGCATTGGTCACCAAGCACCGTCCATCTTGGAAAAACCTTAATCTAGTTCCTTATCGTCAGCGTTGTTACTTGTGTGCAAGACAGTGCGCATGGCCCAAGGTGCACAGTCGGAGAAGAAAGGCCAGCCTTCTCTCCCTTCCAGCTCTCCCAGTCCTCTCCTTCTCCTGCGGCTTCTAGGGGTCGGATCCAGGTGGACAAGTGGTTTCGCATTCTGAGCCATCTCACCAGCCTTTGCATTTTTCATTTTATTATTCACTTTTAGATTTTATTCTTTGAAAATTTCATAGCTATATACAATGCATTTTTGTTGCAGGATATTTGGTCGCTCTGTGAACCCCCGAGATTGTGTGCTTGATTCAGTCTGAGGAGTTTTTAAGACAACGTGGAGAAGGAGAAAGGGCTTTTCCTTTCTGGGATGTCAGCTGAGTAGGAAGGTCAGCTGGGTGTTTTCTCTGCCTCGCACCCCAGCATCTGGCTCTTGAGTCTTTATTGGTAAAATCAAGTGTTTGGGATTTTGTTTAAAAACAACACATTTTGATCAGATCATCCTCCAATACCCCACTCCAAGTCTCCAAGTCGGCTCTACCAACCGAGTTACCAGGGCTAATGTATTTCAGTGTGTGTGTGTGTGTGTGTGTGTGTGTGTGTGTGTGTGTGTGTGTGTTTGAGACACCATGTCTCCTTGGCTGGCCTGGAATTTGCTATGTAGATTAGCTGCCTTTGAACTCACAGAGATCTACTTGCCTCTGCTGCCAGAGTACAGGGATTAAAGGTTTCTGCCATCACTGAGCATCATGGTGCAAGCTTGAGATCCCAGCACTCAGGGAGGCAGAGGCAGGTAGTTCAGGCAGAGGCTGTGAGTTCAAGACCAGCCTGGTCTACAAAGCAAGTCCAGGACAGCCAAGGCTACACAGAGAAACCCTATCTTGAAAAACCAAAAATACATACATACATACATACATACATACATACATACATACATACATACCTACATACATACATACATACATAAACAAACAAACAAAGGTTCTACCACCATGCCCAACATTTATTTTATTTTGTCATTTGTTTATTTGTTTATCCAGAGACTCTGTTTCTCACTGGCCTGGAACTCACCAAATAGGCTTGTCTGGCTGGCAAGCAAGGTGCAGGGACCATCTTCCACTTTCCACACCTTCAGCCCTGGGATTTTAAGCATGTGTCAACCAGCCATGGGCAGCTTTTAACAATTTTTATGTGGGTTCTGCTGAATGAAGTTTCTGCACTTTCTCTGTACTTTCATAAACGAGTTCCCTAGTCCCAGAAGACTCCAATTTACAAGCAGGACATACACAAGAAAAGGAAAGGAATGAAAAGAAAAGAAAAACCCTACCTCGGCCTGTGACTCGTGCTGTGGGAAAGCCGACATTGCCACGCGGCCCGGCTCAGCGGCCACCGAAGCCTGCGCATGCGTGTGACTAGCCCGCGGCCAGTTAGTTCGCCGTCACCTCAACCTCAGCGGAGTCTTGGCTGTGGTAACCGGAGTCCCACTTCATAGGAGAGAGACTCCATCCTCAGGGGTCGATAGCCCTTGGCCACCAACCTCACCAGCCTCTCTGCCCGCTCTGGGACAGGAGGTGAGTGTGGACACGTGGCTCGCATCCCTTTGTCGGTTTTCAGCAGATTGAAATTTATCTCTCAGGGAGGAAATGAGAGGTCAAATTTTTTTTCCCCTTTTCTTCTTCTTAATGGGCCCTGATGAAGGAAATGAATTGAGGGGGGAAGGAATCAGAAATCTGATCCACCTCTTAGGGCTCAGAAAGGGAATGGGGCCTCCCTGTGCCCTCAGAAGGGCAGCTGGGCACAGTGTGTTTTATTATATAATTAACCTTGACCCTTCTGGGTTCAAAGAAAGGGGTTAGTTGGAAATAAATCAATAGTCTGGCCTGGTCACTTCAAAGGCTGCACAGCCCGCTGGAAAATCCCACGTTTGTTCAATGTGTAAATTGGAATATGCGATTCTTTTTGAAAGGTAGAAGAAGGGTTTTAGGGCTAAAATTGAAATTAATTGTATATCCGCTTCCTCTAATCAGGCAATCAGAGGCCTTTATTGTGTGACTTGCAGGAAGAGGGGGAGCCCAGAAGAGCATTGTGACCTTTGTGTGACTGCTGGGCTGGATTCAAGGACAGCCAAGCCCAGAGAGCGGGAGCAAGGTGCAGTCCTTTGTTACATGTCTGCAATATCCTTTTCTGATTTACCCCCTGGGGCTGGGCTCGGACCCAGGGACTCTTGCCTCCTAGGTTAGCCCTTTCCCCTCAGCTGTATTTCTTAGACTCACCTTCACGACACAGAATGTCTATTGAGCACCTACCTTGCACTAGGTGCCAGGAATTGTCTGCTTGGGTCCTCATTTGGTCTCTTCACAAAACAGCTATTTCAGTCTGGTTGTGATCACCACCGGGTGAGGAAATACTCAGAGGGGCAGAGGTCAAGCCTGGAGCTGCACTGAGATTCTCAAAGTCTCATGCCCTGGAGGAATGAAAGGGAGCCGGGGGGTGGGGGTGGGGGGGTGATGATAATTTAAACTGCCAAGTCCTCAGGCTCTTTGTTCACCTTCCCTTAAGAAGTTATCGGGTAGCTGGGCCGGAACCCAAGCGTCTACTCCACCCATGCTACACCTTTAGCGGCTGAAGCATAGTCGTGGCTGGCCTAGAACTTGCTCTCCTGGGCCTGCTGGCCTTGAGCTCAGAGAGGTCCACCCACCTATTCTCCCAAATGCTGAGACTAAAGACATGTGCTGATATGCCCAGCCGAGGTCACTCTTGGCTCCATTTCCAGTTCGTCTTCTGCTTTTTTCTTCTCCTTTCATTTTTCCTTTCCCTGGTTCCACAAGTTTCCACTGTGACTCTACTGCTACCTCATGTCAAAAGCCCTCTGTCTTTGGGAAATTGAAGCCTAAGTTTCCCGAGCAGCTGAAGATGAGCCCGTGTTGCTATCGCATTTCAGGGCAGAGGGTTCAGTATGAGAGTGTCTAGCAAGGGGCAGAGAAAGGAAGTGGCTCTAGAGGAGGATGGGCCAAGATCTCCCCAGATTCGGGTGGTGGTCCTTACAGATGGAGCATAGAGCCTGCAGAAGCTCTGACTTGTTCACTCCTCCAGCAACCTCCAGGAAAACTAGAACAGAGATCAGGAGTGCCCACCAGCCACTCAGCTGGGCAGTGACAGACCGGGAATATAAACCGGAGCCCATACTCTTAAACCACTCTACCTCTTTTAAGGAAACTGAATGATTGCCAGGAAGCATTGGCCCTCAGCCTGCTTGGGGGCACTAAGTTTATGGCAGGTTCCCTGTCCATTTTATGATATACTTAACATTCCTTTGGACAGGAGGTGTGTCTGACAGTTCAGGATCTCCTCATTTTAAAGACAAACAAACATCACACAAGATGCATTATACAGACTGAGCAGGTTGCATTTATATGTTTAGGAATACACACACCAACAATTAAAGAAAAAGTGTTCTGGAGAGCTGGCTCAGAGGTTGAGAGCACTGGCTATTCTTCCAAAGGTGCTGAGTTCAATTCCCAACAACCACATGATGGCTCATAACCATCTATGATGAGATCTGGTGCCCTCTTCTGGCATGCAGGTACACATGCAGGCAGAATATTGTATAAATAATAAATGAATAAATCTTTTTTTTTTTTTTTTTAAGTAGAAGTGGCCATGAACTTGAGAGAGAGAGTAAGAGAAATGCATGGGAAAGGTTAGAGGCAGGAAAAAAGGGGGTAAATGATGTAATTATATTATAAACTCAAAAAATTCCAATAAGCAAAACCAAAACAAACTCTGTTTCAATTGGCTTATATTCCACGCTCTCTGGAATGTAAGCAGCCTGAGCAGGACAAGGAATCTGGGAGTCAGGCCCCAGATCCACCCTTCGCTTCTCTAGGCCTTGGCTTCTTCATGTGGTAAGGATACCTGCTTTTATCTTTTATTTTTATCTTTTTCTTTTTGAGACAAGCTTCTCTGTGTAGCCTTGGCTATCCTGCATTCACTCTGTAGACCATGCTGGCCTCAAACTCACAGAGATCCGCCTGCCTCTGCCTCCTGAGTGCTGTGTGTGCCACCACACCTGGCTATTTATTATTTTTTAATGATTTATTTGTTTATTTATTTATTTATTTTATGTGCTGTTATGTCTGTATGTCTGTATGAGAGTGTTGGTTCCCCTAGAAATGTAGTTATAGACAGTTGTGATCTGCCTTGAGGGTACTGGGAATTGAACTTGGGTCCTCTGGAAGAGCTGGTAGTGCTCTTACCTGAGCCATCAGTTAAGATGGCTGAGCCATCTTTCCAGCCCTGGCAAGATCTGAATTCAGTCCTTGGGACCCAGATGGTAGGAGAGACCAGATTCTGACTCCAGGAGATAGTCCTGTGGCCTTCACACGCGCACCATGACGTACATGCTGTCTTCCTCCAGAGTCAATGAACAGATGTGATAAAAAGGTTTGATGCAAAATAAAATGAAATTGCAGGTGTCGTCAGCTGCAATGGGACATAACACTTCAGCGAGCCCCTTCCGCCCCTGAGACGCCGGGAACCATCAACCGTGCACAGAGCACATGTGGGAACAGAGTCGTCGTTCCATTTACGTTTTCCATTCACGTATCTAAGTGCCTCACCTCACACAGCAAAATGACAGCCTCCTGGCTGCCCGCTGGTTACCTCCTGGTGCACTTCCATGACTCCAACCTTGGCTCCTGTCCTGCTTTCTGTACTGGATGCCCTCCCTGGCTCTGCACCTCTCCTGCAAAACTAGTCTTGATTGCTACTGGTGTTTTTAATAAGGCACACCCGTCCCATTGGCTGTAATGTTCGTTGCTTCCAGAAGGTGGCAGCAAAGCTCTCTTGTACTGCCCGAGCCTTAAGTTCTGGGCTACTAAGCTACCAGGCTGGGACCAGAGACTCGTGGGAAGCCAGGTCAGGAGGAGCAATCTTCTGCTTCGGTTTCCGCTCCCCTGGCCCACGTTAAGCTTGTTTGCTTGTTAAGTTTGCTTGTTTCTAGGGCTATCTATGTGATTGTGCGTGCCATAGTGTGCCCGTGGAGGTCAGAGAAGATTTGCAAGAGTCAGCTCTCTTCTTCCACCACACAAGTCCCAAGGTCATCAAGTTTGGTGGTAAATGCCCTTACCTGATAGACCATTTCACCTGCCGCCTCTTGATTTTTGACAGGGTCTCTAGCCCAGGTTGGCCTCAGATTCTCTATAAAGCTGAAGATGGCCCAGAATATGGGACCCTCCCACCCCTGCCTCCCAGATGTTAGGATTGCAGGTGTGTACCACCACCCCCGGTTTATGCAATTCTGGGGACTGAACCCAGGGTTTCCTGCCAAACTACCAACGGAGCCCCATCCCAGCCTCTGCTTCTGTGTGTGTTGCGTCCCTATTGCCTATGAGTGTACATGTATGTGCAGGAGTGTGTGTGTGTGTGTGTGTGTGTGTACCTTGATTGCTTTTTACCTAATTTCTTTTGTTTCTTTATTTTTGAGACACTTACCTTCTCTGTGGTTGTTTTTAAAGTATGTCCACATGCTCCCTGACACTCTTGCCACTCGTGTGATCTAAATCCCTAAGTCTGACCAGCCTTCATGACTTGCTTTAGCAAACAATGGAGAAGAAGTATTGTGAGGTTAGGGACAGTAACACATCTGCCTCCCTTGCGCTCTGACAGTATCAACCACTAAACATGGGGGCAGCCCCAGCCTCCAGCTGCCCACCAGCTGAAAGAAGCCAAGCAGGACAGAAACAGCTGTCCACTCCTTGCCCTGCCCAAACCATAGCCCTTGAACAGAGCAGACACCATGTCAGGGGCACCAGGGAGGGAGGGGTACCAACGTAATTGAAGATAACCCTATTTTTTTTTTTTTTTTTGAGATAGGGTTTCTCTGTGTAGCCCTGGCTGTCCTGGACTTTGTAGACCAGGTTGACCTCAAACTGACAATGATCTGTTTGCCTACCTGCTAGGATTAACTAGGATTAAAGGCATGGGACACCACACTTGGGCCAAATTAATTTTGTAAGGCTTATTTATTTATTTTATTATGTATTCAATGTTCTGCCTGCATGTACACCTGCATGCCAGAAAAGGGCACCAGATCTCATTATAGATGGTTGGGAGCCACCGGGTAGTTGCTAGGAATTGAACTCAGGACCTCTGGAAGAGCAGCCAGTGCTCTTAACCTCTGAGCCATCTCTCCAGCCCATCGACTTTGGATTCTCCTCCTCTTGCCTCTACCTCCTGTGTTCTGGGATGATGGCTGCATAGCCCCATGCCCGGTTTATGCGGTGCTGGGGCTGGAACCTAAGTTTTGTGCATGCTGGGTAAGCATCCAGCTGAGCCGCGGCCCAGCGCCTCCCCTTTCTTGGGTTGTGTATCTGACCGTGGGAATGATGGCCACCGGCACAGCTGCTCCACATGGCTTTGTGTGGACGTGTGACCTCCCATATCAGGTATTTCACACAATTCAGAGCAGTTAGCTGTCATCGCAGACCCTGACCCTGTGAGGGTCCCTCCCCCAAACTCCTCCCCCCCCATCCCTTCCCTGCACGGCCATATCAGAAAACTCAGTGTTCACTTTGGCAACAGTTTTATTCAGTTAAAATGAACAGACTGTGACAACCTCGGGGGAGGCCAAAGAGGCTGCCAGCCTCCTCTCCCCGGTCCCTCCGACCCAGGCAGAATGGGATGCCACAGAGAAGTGACACCACAGGACAGAGCAGAGGGCAGTGCCTCAGACTGGGAAGAGCCCCGGAATCCACCCACCATTTGGGAGAAGGGACAAACTGCCCTTCCCAAGTCCATTTGGACAAGACTCTAGTTTTCTAACAAAATGCCACAAATTCTACCTTTTTCAGCTAATTATCCAAAGTTCAGGGTGGGCTGTCCCTAGAAGATCTGGGGTCAGGGACTTTATAGTCTAACCTCATTCTAAAGGAATACACTTCTTTCTTTTTCTTTAAAAAATGTTTTTCTTCTGCTATTTAAAAAAATGTTTCTGAGTGTAACCAAAAATACGTATTTAATTTTTTTTCTTTCTTTTTCTTCTTTTTAAACCTAAGTAGTTTAGAGAACAATTCAACAGAAAAGAGAAATAAAACGTAAACACACCTCATACAAAAATAACTCCTGGCCACCCCTGCTGACAGGGCAGGTTACCTCAGTCACAGAAGGCTGGAGTGCCTCTGTCGGGAGCACCCAGCTCCCCACAATGCAGCACATCCCAGGGGCGGGCTCCGTGTCTGAGCGGGACTGAGCCTCCAGGGTCTGTCTTACCTTCCCCAGGCCCAGGCAGGGAGGACTACAAGTATCCAGATGGCCAGCGGGTTGTCTGAGAAGGTCAGAACAAGAGTGGGTAGACACAGGGGATGGTGTACAGGGGGCAGCAGGGAGGTGAACAGTTTGGGACAACAATGTCTATATTTCAAGGAGCAACTTTCCTCTTCCTTTTTTGGCTTGTTTCACATTTTCTCTCTGACCAATTTCATCTCTGTTTCTGTAAGCCCCCATGGTCACTTAGCTACAGCCTCCTCTATTGGGGGGAGGTAGGCAAGGCTAGGGGAGGAGGAGGCCCAGGAGGGTCCAGTGACAACACAGGCCCACATAGAGGGCCTTGAGGTTGAGGTAGACGGTTTCTTTCACACTTGGAGTTGGGGGGGGGTTGTTGTTTTTTTGTTTTGTTTTTGTTTTTGTTTTTCTTCTTTTTCTCTGGGCAACAATGGGGAGGGCGGGGTACCCATAAAGGGGCTTGAGGTAGGAGTGCATTTGGGCTCTGTGGGGCAGGGGGCTGAGGCGACTGCCCCACTAGCCCCCAAGGACATTCATTCCGGCTGAGGTAGGTGCTGAGAGTCAAAACAGCTAAAATCCACCCTGAGAAAACAAGGTCAGAGCTGCGTGATGGCATCAGGGACAGGCCACAGCAGGGACGTATTTCTGAGTATAATTCAGTCCCTCTCCTTTCTCTCTCATTTTTGATGTTAAATTTTTGATTTTTAAAGGAAAACTTTCGTTTCATTAGAAGTCCTGTGGGCCGCAGGCGTTGGTGAGGGGCATTAGCTCTAGTGGAGAGATGCCGTTTGTAACAGGGCCTACCAGCTCCCATGGTTTGAGAACCCTGTCCTTCAGTGGCGGGCTCCTAGAACCATCCAAATCCCACAGGAACAGGAAAAACCTTGCCTTCGACCTGAGAATGGGGCGCCGCCCCTCGGGAACACACCAAACGCTGGCTCTTGTCTCAGTGAGCTCACTGGGAAGCTGGGGCTGCTGGAGGCTGGGCAGTCTGTCCTTCACTGAGCAGGCCAGGGCCTACATCCTGGGGTTCTGGGGCCAGCCCAGGCCCCGCACAGGGAGATTTGGCCTCCGTCGTCCTCCCAGACACAAGGTTGAAGTCTCGAAGCTGCACCATGGAGAGCTGGGTCTCCTCACACAGAGCAGAGGCTGAGAGGCCCTGAGGAAGGAAGAGTCAGGCATGATGGTCGGTGTAGGTCAGAGCAAGCAGCGGCTGTATCACTGTCATCAAAAAGATCACGCTGGAAAACATTCAGCCAAGCCACACACAAAACCCTTCTCACTGTGTAGCCCTAGCTGTCCTGGACTCGCTTTGTAGACCAGACTGGCCTTGAACTCACAGAGATACGCCTGCCTCTTCCTCCCGAGTGCTGAGATTAAAGGTGTGGACCACCAAGCCTGGAATCATAATTTATTTTTAAAGAGGTATCATGTAGCTCAGGCTTGCTCTCTATGTAGCTGAGGATGATCCTGGAATTCGGATTCCAGGCCTACAGGTCCTGAGTACAGGCATTACAAGTATACTCGACCACAGCTGGTTCATCCTGGTTTAAGTTAATTTACAATTTTGTGGTAGACTACACTGGTAGCTCTTACCCACCAAGTGCAGAAGCATGTGGCCTAGAGGCTGCAGGATGGACATGCCTGGACATCCCTCGACCTCCCAGGCTAACTCAGGACCCAAGGAATTAGATGTCCCAGAAAGATCTTTCCCTGTGGCCAAGATGAAGGGAGGAACAGCCCGAGGGGAGTCAGAGACTGAGGGAGAGGGACTGGAGGCACGGGTACTCACCGTGGGTCTGGAGCCCGGCTGCCCAGGTGACCCAGCCGGGGGAGATAGCTGCTCCAAGTCCTTGGTGTCTCGGCCGAGCTGGCCCCCATCTCCTCTGCTCCCTCCATTCAGGGCCAGGACACCAGGGTCCCTCTGGCTCCTGGGACCCTGGGGAGGGGAGAGCTGGTTCTCCACATCCTTACACAGGAGGACCCTAAGAGGCGGGTCAAGTGTTAGGGGTGCATGATCAGGGATAGAGACAGACAGGGGGGGGTATCTCTGCCTCCCTCCCCTGCAAGAGTCCCTTCCCCGAATCAGGACTCACCTGCCCCTTTGGCCAAACAGGAGGAAGAGAACGCAGAAGACAATGCAGGTGACTCCGATATGGATGCCGACGACAATGCCTGTGGCGGATGAATGGTTGCTGACATCTTCCTTCCAGCAGTCACAGGGGGGACTCAAGACTAGAGGGCAGGGCAGGTTGGGGCACAGCGTGCCTGGCCTGAAGCAAGACTCCTCAGTCCTCTTCCGATGCTTAACCTCTTTAACGCTTCCTCTGAGGCCCCAGCTCAGTCTCCCGGTTCTTTCTATGAGTTCCAGGCAGCAGCTCTATGCCAGCTACCAGGACTAGCACAACTATTTTGAGACAGGGTCTCATGTAGCCCGGGCTGGCCACAAACTTGCTAGGTAGCTAAGGATGGCCTGATCCTCCAGCTCTGCCTCCTGGGTGCTGTGGTTGGAGATGCTATGCCCGCTCTGTGGCACTGGGGATGGAACCCAGGGCTTTATGTATTCAAGGCAAGCGCCCTGCCCTGTAAACTGAGCTCTCCTCCAGCCAGGACCAGCTGCACCTCGCTTTGTTTTTATGGGGCTGTGCCATCCTTGCCATAGTTTTATAAAGTAGGTATCGTACTGGAGAAAAACTAGGGTCAAGGGAACACGGGTCAAGGGAAAACTCGTCCAAGGCCACACAGCTGAAAAGCTGTGGGCTTTCGTGTTCCCGTCTAAGCGGCGTGCCTGCGGGTTACAGACACTGTCTGTCCTTCCTCCCGGCCTGCTCACCACCCATCTTCCTCCCTGAAAGCCAGGCTCCGGCCCACAGCCTGCCCTTAGCCCTCACCTGTCCTCTCAGAAGCTCCCTTCAAAGACACAAACCGGACCGTGGCATTTCCTTCTCCATGCTGGTTGTAGGCGAGGAGCTTCACCTCATACACAGTGCTGGGGTCTGCGGAAGCAGGGTTACTGAGCAACTTCCTGTCCCCTGCCAGGCACCTCTGTCCTGGAAGGGAAGGGACACCACCCCTGGCCCCCAGTGCCACAGCTTCCACAGCCCCACGGTCCTGCAGGTCTCACCAAGCTGGCTGAGGTTGTAAGAGGAGACGGTCCCGGGCAGCAAGATGGGGCCAGTGAAGGAGGCTGCGCTGGCTGGGCGGTAAAACAGCTTGAAGCCACCATTGTGCTGGGCCAGCCGTGGCCAGGGCTTCCACAGCAGTTGCAAAGAGGAGCTGCCCAGCAAGCACACTGATAGCGGGGGTGGGGCGGGGGCTGGAGGCCAACCAAGATGTCAACAGTCAGTTGGAGCTCCCGCTTTCCACCTGTGACCTAGAACCCAAGAACCTGACAGCCCTCTGGCCTCCATCATGGGGCATGCCCTTGCTCAGGCAGCATCTATCCATGAATCAGAAACAAACAAAGGAAACAGAATCCTGCCCCTGCCTCCCAGCACAGCCAGTCCCTGCTCAGCCTCAGGGTCAGGCAGTATTCAGCCCGAACAGGTGTATGTGATGGTTCTGCTGGGTACTTCTTACCTTCCCCCAGGGTGCTGGCCAGGGTGGGGACAGAGGCTAGGCTGGCCCCCCTCGGTGTGTAGGCTTTGATGTAGAAGCTGTAGGCTGTGGAGGGCTCAAGGTCTCTCACCAGATGCTGAAAAGTGCTCTTGCTGACAGCTTCCTGATACTCTAGTTTGGGTGAATCTGGGAGGCAAAGGGTAGGGCCAGGGAGGGTTAAGACATAGGAGGACATCTTGAAAGCTTTGAAAGGAAGTTTCAAGGGAGCCGGGTACAGACGGAAAGGAAGGTTTGGGGTCAGAATGTGTGTGTGTCATAGAGGGTTAGCGACAGTGAGTGAAGGTGGATGGCAGAGCTCTCCTGATAGGCACTACCCACCAGCAGCCTTCCTGATGTGCAAGACGTAGCCAATGATCTCCTTGGTGTGGGCGAGAGGCTCACTCCAAGACACCTGAACCTCGGTGGAGGACACAGAGACAGCCCGGACGTTGCGTGGGGGGCCTGGCAACCCCTCGGCCCACAGCACGGTCAGCCTGGCGCTGGCTTGCGATGAGCCAGCGATGTTTTCAGCCACGCACTGGTAGATGGCCTCATCTTCAGGACCAACTCCAGAAATGCTCAGTGTGCTGCAAGGAGAGAGAGAGCCTCAGAGGGCGGCCACACCTCCCACCTCACAGATCCAGAGATGAGTCCCTCCTGGTCCACACAAGACCTAAGACTTAGGCCCCAAGCTGCCAGACTCCCCTCTCGGCACTCTCCGCTTATTCCAGACCTCTGTCCCTTCCCAGGATAGACCCTCAACACAGTGTGGGAGAGCGTGTGCGCACACACACCTGTTGTTGTTCTTGAGCCTGACGTGGCCCCCTGGCCCCAGCACCTGTCCATTCTTCAGCCATGTGACGTGAGGGGGTGGCTCACCCTGAGCCTGGCAGGTAAACATGGCTGTGGTCCCGGCCGGCCTGGAGATGGACTGGGGATGCTGGACAAACTCTGCCGGGGCTGAGCGAGCACAGAGAAGCATGTGGCGTCAGAGAGTAGCCATGAGTGAGGGGGTGAAGAGGAAGGGGTGGCGGGTCAGAGAGAACTCCTCTCAGCAGGGCAGGAGAGGCTCCCCGTTTTCTTCCTTCACCCCAGCATCTAGGAAGAGGACTCCATCCTAAGGACTGTTTAAAAGACTGGCATCTGCTCAGGAAATTGTTAAATAAATAAACGCGCTAATAGGGCTGGCTGTGCCTCCAAGGCTGTAATGACAGGAGATGGATGAACGCCACCCCCCCATCACCACCCAATCCCACCTCTCTCCAGTCCCTGGCCTCAAGCCTCTGTTAACACACGAGAGTGAAATACTCCATCATTTTCATGTGGACAGATTAACAGCACGTGGCATGCTAAAGAAACAGCATTTACGTTCCTAATTCCCCCGACTTCCCATCGCCATTCCCAAGCCACAGGAGAAGACAGCCGGGGAGCGCCCTGGAAATGGAAACCGAGGCCTGCCATGGGCCCCACATCTTGTGAGCAAGGTGGGAGCTGCAGTGTGAGAGAGGATGACAGGCACGCTGGAGCGCAACGCACAGCAGGCAGGTGTGAGCGTGGAAGTGCCACGTGTGAATGAAACGGCTCCATGGGAAGTGTGAGCCGGGGGAATGACCTGCTGAGGCGGGAAAGTGACAGCGCCTTCCAAGGTGGAGAGGTGGCACTGGCAGCTGCAGGGCATGCAGGCTGCACGCCTGAGAATGCCACACCCCTCTGGTGCTAAGGCTCATGTTCTACGGGAGACCCTGTCTTTAACCCAGCCAGAGACTTGTGAGGGGCAAGGCTGAGGATGGACAGCTGGAGGAGCAGAAGGGGCTGGTCTGTGGCACAGACCAGAGACACTTCAGGGGCAGGGAAGCGTTTGCCTGCTCCGTACCTTGTACAACCAGCCGGCCCTGGGCTGTCCTCCTCACCCGGGTGCCAGGCCTGTTGGCGGCACAGACATAGACACCTGAGTGCTGGACAGTCACATCTGAGATGATGAGGTTTCCCGTACCCAGCACCTGGATGCCTTCCACCCCAATGGGGCGGCCATCTGCAACAGAAGTGGAGGGGGAATGAGCAGGGTCAGGAATGTGGAGACAGGAAGGGGGAGAATGTTTCAGAAAGCCCTGGCCCATGGCTTCGGCAGCATCCCTCCCTGGATCTCCAGCAGTGGCACAGAAACAGGGAGCACCTGTGCCCAGCAGCAAGGGCCAGCGTCCATGAGGATTGCTTGTTGGTTTTGCTGCTGTTTGTTTTCTTTTTAGACAGTATCTCACTGCATAGCCCAGGGTGAGATCCTCCTGCTTCAGTCTCCCAAGTACTGGGATTACAGACCTGCTGGCCCAGTGGTTTTCAGCCCGTGGGTCATGAGCGACCTTTTTACAGGGGTCGCCCAAGACCATTGGAAAACACAGATATTTACATTGTGATCCGTAACAGTAGCAAAATTACAGTTACGAAAGTTGCAACGAAAATAATTGTATGGTCATGGGGACACCACAACAGGAGGGACTGTATTAAAAAGTCGCAGCATCATAAGGTTGAGAACCTCTGCTTTCATTCCAGAGAGGCCTTGACTTTGACCAGCAGTTGTAAGTTCCGTGGCTGAGTATCTTCTCCAGCATGCTGAGGTACAAGCCCATGAATACAAAGATCCCCGAGAAGTCCCTCAGTAAAGGGCCTTGGTTAACTTTGTTCCCCATGCTTCTTAGGTTCCCCAGCCGTCCTTTCTCTGCTGCCAGGCCATGCAGAAGGCCCCTGGAGTGCCTAGTGGCTCCTGATAGTAGTCTAGTCTTTCTAGTCTCTCCCTGGGACCGGGCCCTCCCCCCACCCCAGGGATCAGATTAGCACAGCCAGAACACAAGGAGACAGCTCCCCATTCAGGCCCTGAAGTGGTGAAATCTACTCCATTATCCCACGGGGCCCCTCCTTACCCCATCGCTCAGCTGCTAGTGCGGCCTAGTCTCCTTGTGAATGTGGCCCCACCCTCCAGAGGCTCCTTCCCCCAGTGACCTTTTGGCTTAGACTAGTGGCCCATCTGCACCCTTTCACGGCTTTCTTTGGCTGCCTGGGGATTCTGGCTGGGGCAGACTTGGGAGCAGGCAAGCCTGGGAGTGGGAGAGCAGAGCCAGGGGGAAATGCTAACTGAGATTTTGAAGGATGGGGATTGCGTAGCTGGGGGTGTGGCCAGGCACAGAGGGTAGGGTGGGAGGGACTGGGTGCTGAGGGCCGCAGAGAGTTCTGGGGGCTAGAGAGACAGGGTCGGTACTGTAACCCAGGGAACTAAGCCAGCCCGGCAAGGAGAGAGAGAATGCAGCAGCAGACTGACCTCCCGGGAAACCCAGCCCCTCCCCAGGCCACAGGGAGGGGGCCGGATTGACCCTTGTGGAGAACAAACACAATCTAAAGCCCCCAGAGCTGGGTGATGAGACCATAGGACCAGCCCTCCCAGGGGGTAGGCTGGCCAGACAAGGCTCACCCAGGCGGCTCCAGGACACAATGGGGCGAGGGTTGCCCGTGGCGACACACTCCAGCACAGCGGTCTGGTGCACCGTCAGGGTGAGGTTCTCAGGCCCCACGAGGATGGTGGGCTCCTTGTAGACCCCAGAGCCTGAGCCTGGGAGGAGAAGGCCACGTTTCCTTATTTCAGTCGGAAGCTTTTCCACTTCTTCACTCCCACTCATGACCCAGGATCAACCCCAAACAAAGTTCAGAAGACAGAGAGATGTTGGAGAACCAGCCGGTTCTGGTAATGGCCCTTCCTCTCCCAGTCAGACCTCCAGCCCTTGGGAGAGCCCAGGAATTGCTGGTAAGAGGCAGCTGGAGACCCGATCAGGTGCCTTCGGCATAGCATATGATAGGCTTGGTCACACGGGAGACTTGGTTCCGTCTGGGGGTAAACCGACCGGGGAGGCTGAGAGAACTGCGCAGGAGCTCACCTGACACGGTGAGCCTCGCCCCGTGGCTGACTCGCACACTGGCAATGTTTGAGGCCACGCAATGGAAGACGCCGCTGTCCTCGGCCCGGAGGCCCGTTATCTGCAGGACCCCCTTGGGCAGTAATGTGTACCTGCCAGGGGAGGACACAGTTGGGCACCACCACAGCCGGGGCAACCTCAAGCCACATCGACATAAATGGAGACTCGGTACTAACCCGGCCATACTGTTGTGATGACAGATGCTTGCTGCGACCCTCCCAGGTGGACTTACCACACACAATCCTCTCCCACACTCTCGTGAGCCTAGAATCTGGGCCCAGGAAGCCACAGGGACCCACGATTCTCTGTCCCAGGCTGTAGGTGCCGATGGTACATGCAAGCCCACCACAGGCTTCATCCGAAATGAGCATCCCAGTCACCCTCTCTGCCCTTCCCACAAGGGGCTCACCTCTCATCGTCCGTGTCAACGGGGACTCTGTTCTTCTCCCACGTGATCAGGGGCTTGGGAAGCCCATGGATTTGGCACTGGAAGCGGGCAACACCGCCCTCCTCACCCACGACAGCCTGGGGGTGCACGTGGAAGTCTGACATGGCTGGGGAAACAGAAGGGGGCAGATAAGGTGCCCTGTGGAGGCACAGAGGGAGAGCCAACGGGTCACCCACTGAGGTGCAGACGGCTTGAGGCAGGACAGTAGCACAGGGGACACAGCAGCTCTTCCCTCAGTCCTCCCCCACCCTGGCTAGGCACACTCCAACCCAGAGATGACACAGTCTTTAAGATGCCTGGGAAGGAAACAGTGAGACAGGATGTTGTCATCTACAGAATTCACAATTGAGAAGCATACAATCGAGTTACCAAAAGGTACCAAAAAAAAAAAGTTACCAAAAAAAAATCATAATGTTTCAAACACATTTACAAATTGTACAGGACTGTGTTCACGGCTTCCCTTGGCTTGGCTATGGGGTGGACGCGCCTGGCTGGCCAACTCTGGAAGGATGGCACTCTAACAAGGCATGTGCCGGCTGTGGGAGGCCTCCCGAGGAAGGAAGGGTCTTCCAGACCTCCCTCATAAAGGCCACCTAGGGAAAGGCACTTCTCCCAAGTCGGCTGGTGTATTTTTGTCTCCTGTGACCTGAGCAGTGTGCCACATTCTACAGAACTGGAAACTGAGGCCCAGAGAGAGAGACTGGTTCATCCGCTGTTACCTAGCAGGGACACTGTCAACAGTAGGCTCTCCTTTCCAGGGCCCAGTGGCTTTTTTTTTTTTTTCTTTCTTTTTTCCTTTTCTCTTTCTTGCCTTCTCCCTGGTACAGGCTGTTCTGCACTTTCCACTGGAGCCCCAAGAGGGTAGTGTATCCATGCACGGTGACAGGCCCTCTCAGAAGACTGTCAAACCTACCAATCTACATTTCAATGTGTCATAAATATTCAAGGATCCCTCCCCACCTTTGGGGGAATCAAACTCACACTTAAACTCTGATCTGCAGAGGGGGGCCGTGGTGCCCCCCCACCCCGTGTTCCCCCAGCTGGTTAAGTGTTCTCCCCACCCTGTTCCCACCCTGCCTCAGGCCCACACTGCAAACCTGGAGAAGGCTCCTCCCACACGAGCCTCAGCACCCGGACTGAGATTTCATTAAAATCCACTTTGCTTCAAGTGCAGGAAGGCGGTACACCATCTGTCCAGGCCACAGCCCTCCTCTCTGGCACTCCATCAATTGGGACAGTGGCTCCCTCCTCCCCTCCCTCCTACCTCCCTCCCTCCCAGAAGGAGCCCTTCCCCCACAGCAGCAGGGACCCCGGAGCTTGTTGCTGGTTGTTTCTGCCCTGGACTCCCTGGCATGCCTAGACAGCCCTCTTTGTGGCCCCAATGTTCCTTCTCAGGCTCCCTCAATCCACGGTCCTGTTCTGGACTCCACGGCAGCTCAGCAGCTTGAAAGGATGAGGAGGAGCCTTTGAGCCTTCCCCTCAAAGAGTCTCTGGGGGCTTGGCTCCTTTGTGGCCATTCCCCATCTCATTTGCATGTGGTTCATTAAATATAAACATGCATAAGAAATCCCCTGCCCAGCCTCCTCCTCTCAGGTGGCCTCCTGGGAGTGTGATAGGTGGGTGGGCACAGTTCCTTGTACATGTGTTCCGGCTGGGTGTTTGCTTGGGAGCCTGGCTCTGTCTCCTGTATTTGGCCTGACTGTCCCCATCAGGACATCAGTAGGGGGGTTAAATCTGCCAGCCACCATGGTGGGTGCATGCGTGCGTGCGTTCGTGCGTGCGTGCGTGCATGTGTGTGTGTGTGTGTGTGTAGGTGATCAATTACGAGTGTCTCCCTGTGGGTAAAGCTCTTGTGCACAGGACTTGGGGCCTGGGTTTGGGAGGGGAAGGTACGTTGTCCAGCTGGAGCCCCCATCAGGCTTGATGAGAGGATCCCCAGGGAGCATCCAGAGGTTGGCCTGCTCTGCCTCAGGCCCGAGTCTGTGCTTGGCCAAAGAGCTGATCTACAGAGGTCAACCCTGGCCTCAGGAGTTTGGGGGTAGAAAAGGGCCCTTCCCAGCTCAACCTCCAGGAAGGTAGGGCTGGAGACAGATCTTGGGGGTTAGGGAGAGAGCACCCAGGCTCCAGGGTCTGCTCTCTTGCCCCCCAACCTGGACTCTGCCTCTGCAGGCGCGTCTGTCCCCTCCTCACTCCAGCTGGAGCAGCGCCGTAGCTCCCTACCCCCGCCCCCCACCTCCGACCTGGGGCTAATGGTTCTGCTGACTGCAGATGTCTCCTCATTACAGAAACAAGCCTTTTGTGCCTCTAGCCCCCAGTCTGGACTCCCTGGGGACCCTAGAACTGGCTGAGGAAAGACAGAAAAGGCTCCTGCTTTTTCTGGGCTGGGTGCTGGGACAGAGCAATCTGGCTTTTACTGGGCAGCCCTCCCTTGACCCCCCCAGCCTCAGAAGAAAACTGTCAGCCCAGCAGGGCTGAATATGGAGATGCTGAAAAGGAATAGCAGTGCTGGAATGGGTTGGACAAGGAGTCAGTCCTCACACCAATAGGTCACTTGTCTCCTGAGACCTCCTGGCCCTCACTACCCTCATTGCAGCCACCAGAGTGGTCCTTGCAGTCCCTATGTGCTGTGCTTACACTCTTCTGAATGGCTGCTTTGCTTCTCCAAAAATGCTTGAAAACCATTTTGAAGTGAATCATTTTGTCTCGAAAGAAGGGCACTGAGGCCTAGGCCTTCTGTGGGGCTTGGGGTGGGGGTGGGATGTGGGGGGTGTTCCTTAGTAACAGCCAGTTTCCTCTCTCTGCAAGGCCAGGAAACCCTAAGCAGATTGCATGTTAAACCAGGCTCTTTGTCTTTTTCCTTTCTTAAAAAAAAAATATTATTTATTTATTTTTAGCAGGGCAGTGGTAGCACATGCCTTTAATACCAGCACTTGGGAGGCAGAGGCAGGTGGATTTCTGTGAGCTTAGGGCCAGCCTGGTCTACAGAGGAGTTCCAGGACAGCCAGGGCTATATAAAACAACAACAACAACAAAAACCAAACCAAAAACAACGTTGTGTTGAAAAACCAACCAACCAACCAACCAACCAACCAACCAACCAACCAACCAACCAACCAACCAACCAAAAAAGATATTATTTATTTTATTTTATGTGTATGGGTATTTTCCCTTTGTTATCAACATAATTGTGCAGGCATTTCAACTAGACTGCCCCCAGGGGCCTTCAGGGTCCTGACAATGTCACCACCTGGGCCGGGTGCTCCAGATATAACCATCTGCCACTCCTACCTGCTCTCTGCCCATTTCTCTCCCCTTCCCTGCTCTCTCTAACTTTTTTCCCTGGGGGGGGCCCACCATCCTCCTTTCTCTCTTCTCCTATGCTCCCCCAATGCCCCTCTGTCCCTGTCTCTCTCGCTTCCCAGATCTGCTGAGTGCGTGTGGCATGTTTTAAGATGTATCTTTACACCCTGCAGCTATGTCTACGCACCATGTGTGTGCCTGCTGCCCAAATAGGCCAGAAGAGGGAGTCTGATCTCCTGGAACTGGGGTTACAGACAGTTGTGAGCTGCCATGTGGGTGCTGGGAACGGAACCCAGGTCCTTTCCAAGAAGAGCCAGTGCTCTTAGCTGAACCATCTCTCTAGCCCCAACCAGCCCTTTCTCAATGGCTGCAGGGAAGGTCAGGAGTCTAGACAGAGCTGCAGAGTGCATCTGGCCTGTCAGGCGTGCTCTTGCCACCCAGCCTTCTGCTTCTCTCTCCTCTTCATGTCCCTCACTCACCCTTTGGTTAGCCCTGGGGCTTCCTGAGAGCCCCAGGTGTGCCCTTCAGGACCCTCAGGTTCTGCTCTAACCTTTGCTACAGTCTCTAGACCTGAGAGCCTGCTCAGCTTAGTTGGGGTCCTGGAACCTTCTAGGCACCCCTGGCTCTCAAACGGGCTTTAAGGCTTTTCTAGTGTAAGGGTAGAATGCATTTGGTCCACAAGTTTTGTGTGTGTGTGTGTGTGTGGTTTGTTCTGGCTTGTTTTTGTTATTGGTTTATGTGTGTGTGTCTTTTGTTTGTTTGTTTGTTTTGCTTTTTCAAGACAGGGTTTCTCTATCCTGGACTCTATTTGTAGCCCAGGCTGGCCTCAAAGTCAATGCAGTCCTCTTTTTGTAGCCTTCCCTGTGTTGGGAGTCTTGGCGTGAGCTACTGCTCCCACGTGTGTTCTCAGCCAGGTGTGGCAGTGTACATCTGTAATCTTGGTATTCGGGAGGCTGATGCAGGATGATCATGAATTCAAGCCCAGCTTAGGCTACACACTGGGATTCTGAATTTAAAATGAAAATAAGGTCTCCTCATGTTTGGGCTTGTGGTAGCAGTGCGGAGTTCCTAGAGACTTTTCTGTTGTTAACTTTCTGGGGAAAGAGTTCCTGGGCACATGTGGAACATCGGGCTGCCAGCAGGGCCTCTGGGCTCCCTCAATAAGTCATAACAGAGGCCACCACATGCTTGGTGACTGTGGAGGCTGCTATGGCTATTGTCAGTGTTGGCTTCTGAACACTGAGGAAGTGCTGTGACCTGGCTGTTGGTGCTTTCCGGTTCTTCAGATACTTGTTGCTCCTCCGAGGACAGTTTGGGTTCTTTACTTCAAGCTGAGTGACAGGAGAGGTAATGAAGTGGCCCTGCCAGGTGTGAGGTCAAAGGGAAGCAACAGGGGAAAGGAGGTGGCATGCACCGTGTCCCCATGCACTTTTGAAAAGGGTCTCCCAGCTTCCCTCTGATACCCCACGGGTACAGCATGGCAGAGACAAGAGGGGCCGAGAGGGAGGCCAGCAATCCTTGGTTGGAAGGAAGTAGAAATGACAGGAAGTGGTCCTGGACAACCCTATAAATCACCCAGAGGGACAGGCTCTCCTGAGAACCAGGTCCACAGCAGCTCTGGGAGGGGAACTTACTGCCTGGTCCAGAGCCTCTGCAGAGGTCAGGTCTGGATTTGATTAGACAGACTCCAGGGGGAAGCAAGGGGCAGGAAGGGCTGAGGCAGAGCACTAGGAAGGAAGCTCAGGTCTCTCACCTTCTGGCTGTAGTTAGATTCCTATCGGGTGTGTGATGATTTAAAAAAAAAAAAAAAAGCCGTGGCATATTTGGAAAACTTAGACTCTGCAAAAGTGAGTGACCCCGTGGGTGTGGGGGGGTTCTGAGAGCTAACCATCCCTTTCCATACAGTTGTTCAAGAGGGGTCACTGTGAAGACTTCTCCAAAGATCCTGGAGGCTAAACACACACACACCACACACACTCATATGCACGCCATTTATTCATCTATAAAAGCATTAGGGGCACAGAGCACCTTGGAAACCCAACTCCTCACCGGGCATCATGAACATTGTAAACATTTTGGTTACACCAAGCACATGCATGAACCTCGGAAACTTTTACTCATGCTTCAAAGTTTTCTTCTAAAATCACATTCTTCAGTAAGTCACATCTGGGTACCCATGAAGGATCAGTTCCAGAACCCTCTGCAGATAACATCCTTGCATCCTCATGTTCCTTATGCAAAATACTGAACACACTATTTGCATATATATAACCAATGCCAACTTCCCATAGGATTTAAATTATCTATGAGTTACTATATTTTTATTTTTAATTATATGTATGCCTGTAGGGGTAGTGTGTGTGTGTGTGTGTGTGTGTGTGTGTGTGTAGTTGCCTGTGGGAGTACAGATGAGGGTGTCAGAGTCATCAGAGCTGAAGTTAGAGGCAACTGTGAGCTGTGTGACCTGGGTGCTGGTAACTGAACTCTGGTCCTCTGGAAGAGCAGCACGTGCTCTTAACTGGTCAGCCATCGCTCCAGTCCTTACATTACTTCTTCTAATAACTAATGAAATATAAACGCTGACAGTGTCATACTGCTTTGTTTAGGCCCTACACCTTAGGAAATAATGACAAGAAAAACAACTGTACATGCTCAGTCCACATGCAGTGCTGACGGACGGACGGACGGACAGTATGGCGGCTCTGAGGCCCTTGACATACACCCAGGCAAAATCAAGATGTCCCGTAAACACAATATACAAGCTGGATTTCGAAAATTTAGCAACTAAAAAAAGTAAAAGCTACTGATCGTTCAGGAGTTGCAAACCAATAATTATAAATGCGACACCACCACACACTCATTAAGATGAGTGAGTGATTCATAGCACTCGGGAGGTGGAGGTGGAAAGACCAGGAGCTCAGAGTCCTCCTCAACTATGCAAGGCCAACCTGGCTGTGTGTGCCCCTGTCCGGGGAGAAAAGGGAGTAATACTAGAAAAACAAGACAAGAAAAAAGCTGGGAAGGGTGGTGGGTTCTGTAGGTGAAAGCAGCAAAGCCATTTGAGCCTATGAGTTAGAGACCAGCAGGGTTGGGGGGGGGAGGCTGAGATGAGTAGTTAATAGTGTGTATGACTCTTGTAGAAGACCTGAATTTGATCTCCAGTACCCAGCGCAGCTCACTGTTACCCTTGAGGGTCTGATGCCTTCGTCTGGATGCTGTGGGCATCTGCACACACACCCACACCCACCCACACCACACACACACACACACACACACACACACACACACACACACACACACCTAACACATACACATAATTAAAAGAAAATAAATACTTAAGAAAGAAAAAAGACCAGCTGGGCCTGGTGGCTCTCACTTGTAATCCCAGCACTCAGGGAGGCAGAGGCAGGTGGCTCGCTGTGAATTCGAGGCCAGCCTGGTCTACAGAGTGAATCCAGGACAGCTAAGGCTACACAGAGAGACCCTGCTTTGGAAAAAGAAAGAAAGAGAGAGAGAAGACCAGTTCAAACAATTTATAAGACTTCACATCTCAGAAAAAAAAAAAAAAAAAAAAAAAAACAGAACAAAATATAAAACAATAAATGGGGACCGGGAAATGACGGCACACACCTTTAATTCCAGCACTTGGGAGACAGAGGCAGGTGGATCTCTATGAGTTCAATGTCAGCCTGGTCTACAGAGCAAGTTCAGGACAGCCAGGACTACACAGAGAAACTCTGTCTCAAAAAACAAAACAAAGCAAAACCAAAAAACCCCACAATAAGCGAGACTTGATGGTGATGGTTCAGTAGATGTCTTTCCCTACAAGACCCTATCTCAAAATAGCAATAATAAATAATATTAATATAATAATAATCTGGAGACAGATGGCGATATTTGGACAATAATAAAAATATACTTTATATCACTGAGCTACATACTTAAAATGATAAAATTGCATCTTAGGCTAATTTTTGTTTTGTTTTGTTTGAGACAGGTTCTCACATAGCTTAGGCTGGCCTCAGAGCCAAAGATCACCTTGAATTCCAGATCCTCCTGCTTCTGCTTCCTGAGTGCCGGTGTTATAGTCCTGTACCACCATAGTTGGCTCTGTTATGTGTATCTTCTAAAACATTAATTAATCTCTTTTGGTATGTTACGTTGTGGTGTTCTGTATGTACTTGCCAGTGTGGGTGTGTGCTAGTGTGTGTGGAAGGCCGGGGGCTGTGGCAAGTGTCTTCTCTCAGTTACTGGCCACCTTTGTCATCTGAGTCAGACTCTCTCCATGAAGGTGAATCTCGTGAGCTGGCTAACACGGCTGGTGAGAGCTTCGGTAGCCACCCGTCTCTGCACCCCTGGCCCTGCAGTGAAGGCACTGGCCACTGTGGTGGAATTTCGTGTGGGTCCAGGATCTGAACTGAGGTCATCATGCTTTTCTGGAAGACATTTTATCAACTGAGGGCTCCTCAGCCTCTGTTATGGATATTTTACCAGAGTGAAAACACTGGGGAAGGATAAAGAATTGTTAGTTTAAAATAATTTTGTTTGTTTGTTTGTTTTTCGAGACAGGGTTTCTCTGTGCAGCCATGGCTGTACTGGACCCATTTTGTGGACCAGGGTAGCCTTGAACTCACAGAGATCTGCCTGCCTCTGCCTCCCAAATGCTGGGATTACAGGAGTGCACCACCGCTCCCAGCTTTAAAGTAATTTTTAATTTTTAAAATACTCATTATAAGTTAAAATGGTAATGGCTTGACCTTCAAAGCATCCACAAAAAAATATAAAAATGCATCAATAATTTAAAAATACTGACAATGTTGAAATGACAGCATGCTAGAAATACCAGGTAAAACAAAACGTATTAAAATTAACCGCACTTTGATCCAGCGCTCAGGAGGTGGAGGCAGACAGATCTCTGAGTTGGAGGCTACCCTGGTCTGCATATCAAGTTCCAGGCCGGTTGGGGCTACACAGTGAGAGCCTGTCTCAGAAACACAAAAATGATAGATAGCTACATAGACAGACAGACTGACAGACAGAAATCGGCTTTACTTGTGTTTTGTTCTTGCTTTTTTTGTGACTGTGGCTAGGTGAAAACTTAATTGCCCATGGCACTAAAAATACTTTCTCTAGCCAATGAGGCTGTGAAAAACTCTAACAACTTGTTGCCCACACAACAGTCCTCCCAACAACGAGGTTCCTATCTTCTCAAGGAAGTTTCAGCCATCAACTGCCTATACGTTAAATTAGAATTAGCCTGGCAAGATGGCATAGCACGCAAGGGTGTTTGCCACTGAGCCTGCTGACCTAAGTCCCAGCACCAGGACCCACCCATAGGGCAAAAGGAGAGACCTGACGTCTACGACTTCTCTTCTGACCTTCACTCATGCCTGAGTATCATCCGAGCTCTCACTCCCTCATTAATAAATGTAATGAAAATAAACAAATTTAAAAAAATATAAATTCTGACAGGGTTCAGTGGTGTGTGCCTGTAATCCTAGCACTCAGGGAGGCAGAGGCAGGTGGATCTCTGTAAGTTGGAGACCAGCCTTGGTCTACAAAGCGAGTTCAGGACAGCCAAGATTACACAGAGAAACCAGGTCTTAAAAAATAATAAGTTCTGGTCCTTAGACTTCTCAGCACGTTCCAAATGCTCAATAGCCCTATGTTGGCTCTTGGCAACATCATAGGGCAGCGCCAATAGAGTTTCAGTCATCATGAAGTTCTACTCGAGGATGCTCACCTAGAGGCCTCAGGAGCCCTGCTTCTCTCTTCCTCTTTACTCACTGCTGTCCCTTCAGAAAGGACCTCCTTCTCTCCATGTTCATTCCTGTCCAGCCCACCTCTCCAGCTTTCCCTCATCTTGGTCATACACACACAGAAATAGATCGAGGCCCACACTCGGGTCTGAGGCCAGGTGGCTTCATATGGCAAGATTCTGTCCTGTCCCAAGTCAGGAAATATGTGCTGGCAACTTTTTGGAGTAGTGGTACAGACAACACTGACTGCTCTGGAATCACACAGAACTGAGTTCAAAGTTCATCACTACAACTGCATTCACCCCACTGTTATGAACCCTGGGAACTTGGGCAAGTGATACAATCTCTCAGAACTTTGTTTGGTTGTTTTTGTTTGTTTGGTTGGTTTTGAGACATGGTCTTTCTGTGTAGCTCTGACTGTCCTGGTGCTCACTTCCCAGGAGTAGGAAGCACTGGCTCAGACTCACAGAGATGCACCTGCCTCTGACTCCCAAGCATTATGTGCCACTGTACCTGGCTCTCAGAACTTCTATTTCTTTCACTTGTAAAACAGGTGTGCTCTGCTCCCTAGGCCTGCTGTTACCTGCTCTTGGAGGGGATCTGGGGAACTCTGAGCTGAAAGAGAAGTATGAGGTCATAAAAGAGCAAGGTTCGGGGGTGAATGACTCCATCTTTCCCTGAAGAGGATAAAGCAGAAGAAAGTGCCTCAAGTCCTCAGGAGATGGGGCTGAAGAGAACTTGCCGGAGGTTGGTGAACAGGCAGGGGTGTCACTGGGGTGCCAGAGAACAGGGCATTCACCAGAGTGTAGTCTCCTCTCTCTGACTCTTGCTTGGAGCTTTCATGGAGACAAGCCGTCAGGTGGAAGAGGCCCCCGGGTGACGGAGGCCTTGATTTCTCTAGTAAAATGTTTATGAAGCCCATAAACTCATGCCTTTATTGGCCAGGCTCATTCTGGGCGTTGATGTGGCTCTCTGAGGTGTAGTTAAAACACCTGCTGAACTAGGGCTCAACAGCGACTCTGGCCTCTGTCCAGACCCATTGTCAGAACCAGCGGCGAGGCCTCGGGGTTTGGACTCTGGAGGGTAATCAGCCATCTGTGTCCTCCCTCGCATGCTCTCTAATTCCATGGACACCTTTGTAGGTGCCCCATCCAAAAGAGACCAAGGCAAGGAGTGCAGAGAGTGAGGAGCCCTGGTCCTCATGCTGCCCTTACCCCAGGGCAGGTCCGGCTCACCCCTCCTAACACTGCTCTCATTTCCCCACTTCCCCTTAGCCCTTGACTTTGGCTTTGCTAAGAACCCACACACCCTGAGGCCTCAGCGTGTAAAAAGCTCAGCTCCGCAGCCCTGTGTACTGCACTGTGGGTGGAACTGGGGTTCTGAATCCGAAGAGCACCCTGGGAAGTGGGAAGGCTGTGTGGATGCTGGAAGAGCAGAGGAGGGTAGATGGACCTACAACAGCTTCCTAAGACTGTGGTGGCTTGAAGTCTGCGGGGCTTTGCTGGTCTGCTTTTGCCAGGTGACCCTGCTGAGCGGCCCCTGCGTACTTTAATCTGCCTGCTTAAGCTCCTCACCCCTGCTTGGGCCCCCGAACTCCAGGCCCTCTCTCCTACCCTCTGGCTCACCACCAGCTCACCAATCTCCCCTACCCTGGCCCCAATTCCAGCACAAAAGGCAACTTTGTCTTTCAAGTCCCCAGCCATAAATCCACAGCTCACCCCTGTGCAGCCACCTCTGACAAATGGGGGCCTGGAAAGGGGAGTGGTGCAGGGGATGGGGGCGGCACTGCATGCTCCTCAGGGAAGTCTGGACGGGGAACCTACAAACTTTGGTACCACAGTAGGTCAGAGGGAGGGTGGCAGGGGAGACCGGGTGCTGGGGGCTATCTGCTCCCCCTGGGCTGGGCTTTTACAATCCGAAGAGAATAAAACTCCTCAAAGACCCACTTTTAATCACTTAGCCCGGAAGTTGGGAGGCTCCAGTTCTTCCCTGGACTCCTCCTCCTCTTCCAGCCTCCCGTGGAGAGTGTGAAGTGTGCCTGGAGAGGGTGTGTTTGCCTAGTAAGTATGTGTGCCTAAGGGTAGATGAGGCCTGTGGAGCACTGTGGGGTGCAGGGTGAGGGGGGGACAGAGGAAACGTTAGGAAGCCCCGCCTCCGCCCCGGCTCCACGTGCTCCTTCCACCTTGGCTGGGGGCTCAAACGCTGTCCCAATTCCAGGTATTCTGTCCTGTTTTCGAGCCTCATACCAGGTGAACATATATCCTGGGGTTTGGTAGAGTCACCTGAGCACACCCGGAGCATTCCTTCAACACACACATACTGAAAGGGGGTGCAGCCCAGGAGCAAAGCCGACTCAGCCCTCCACGCTGCACTGCCCTCAGATGCCCCCATTACACGCTGAAAAAAAAAATTAGTGAAATTACTAGGCTCTTAGGTTCTGTCTAAATAACATGGCTGTGAGGGCTGGAGAAAGGGCTCAACAGTTAAGAATGCTGGCTGCCCTTCCAGAGAAACCAGGTTTGATATCCAGCAACCAGTTTGTGGCTCACAATAGTCTATAATTCCAGGGAATCCGATGCTCTCTTCTGGCCTCTGAGGGTAACACACACACACACACACACACACACACACACACACACACACACACA
>NW_026585691.1:2712311-2736706 GCF_907164565.1 Psammomys obesus | reverse complement strand
CACACACACACACACACACACACACACACACACACACACACACACACCTACCTCAGGCAAAGCACCCATACACATAAAACAAAAGATTTTAAAATATGGCTCTAAAAACAGGTCCATTGAGCTGGGCTGTGGTGGTACATGCCTTTAATCCTAGCACTGAGGAGGCAGAGGAAGGTTGGATCTCTGAGTTTGAGACCAGCCTGCTCTACAAAGCAAGGTTCCAGGAAAGCCAGGGCCACACAGAGAAACCGTCTTGCAAAGCCAAAAACAAAAGAAAACAAACAAACAAACAAACAAACAAAAAATAGGCCATTTGGAGCTAACAGTGAGATATTACTCACATTGCCATAATAACCATGAGAGGTAGGGACTGTCAGCTTTTCTAGGGCTCAGAGAAGTTAGGAATTTGCTAAGGGTCCCACAGATAACCAATGGAATTAATGTTTGAACTCAAGGTGGGCTGACTCCAAATCCAGAGCTCTTTCGCAGCCCCACAGCGTCCCTCAGGAAGAAAACACACATTCACAAGCAGCTCAAATATAACTGACATGCCCACAGGAAAACACATGGATCTTAGGCCCTCCAGCCATCATTCCTGATCACTTTTAGAGAAAGCCACACACAGCAAGTTCACTTTAGTTTAATTGCCCCAGGGTTTGGTGGTTTTATAGAGTGTAACTAATTCAGAAAAGCACCATGATAAGGTGGTGTTATCACCATACTAATGGCCCCTAAATTCTATTAACACAGGTAAATAAATAGCCAAGATGTGCTTGTCCCAGATGACTCTTCTCTAAGTAAGTACAGGGTCTTTCCAGGCAGGGAAGGCTCCGGATAAATACAAATGGAGAAGCATTTTTTCCTCAGGCTGGGAGGGCAAAGCATAGTGAAATGTCAGTATCTTTCATGGGGTAAAGGGGAGGCCATCAGCTTGACCCAACTCTTTAAACAACTGGTTATGTAATCGTGGTAAAGTCAAAGTCCTTCTCAGGATTTTGTTTTTCCCCTCTGTGCAACAGGGATATTAAAGCTGTTGAGTTCAAAGTGTTGCCCAGATTTAATCTTCAAGGCACCAAGTGTGGCTCAGGTCAGGCGGTGGGAGTGGACTTAGGAAGGAATCTCTGCCCAGCTCCAGCAGAGCCTCTCTGTGCAGACTCTGTGTCTCTGCTAGTGTCAGGGTCACCAATCTTCCTTATGTAAACCTGCCCGGTCCCACCATATCCTTAACTTCCGTTCTGGTCTGGACGCCGGATCTCTCTCCCCTCCCGGAAGGGCATCTGGTTAGGGGCCCAGGCTGGAGCTATTAAGTAAATTGCTTTCACATGACCACCAGGACGACTCAACAAAAACAGACACTTCCCACAAATTTCCAGAGCCATATATTAGGATTTGTAGGGATTGATGGAGTAGGGTTTAGTAATAGAGAGGCATGCTGGATCAGGAGCAGCTCTGTCACAGGCAATTCCAACCTTGGCTTTACTCATCTGTAAAATGGAAGTGGAGAAGGACAGGAAAAGATATTACCTAAGATCTGGACCTAAAAATGGAATAGGAAAGGTTCTAAAGTTCTAAGGTTCTAGGGTTCTAAAGCGCAGCTGGGGTGTAGCTCTGTCAGTAGAGGGCTTGCCTAGCAAAAGCCTGGGTTCGGTCCCCAGCACCGCATACATATACATACACGTAATCCTTGCACTCGGGAAGAGGAGGCAGGAGGACCAGAAGGTCAAAGCCATTCTTGGCTGCACATCAAGTTGAGACCATAAACCCAAGGTTATGCAAGACCTTGGGTTTGTTTGTTTGTTTGTTTGTTCGGTAGGGTTTGGTTTTTCTTAAAGGCTAGAGAGATGGCTTTGTGGCTGAGAGCACATACTCTTCTTGCAGACCTGAGTTCATTTCCCAGCTTCCACACTTTGGGAAGCTCACAATCACCTGTAACTACAGCTCAAGGGAGAGCTGATGCCTCTGACCTCCATGAGCACCTGCATTCATACACACACACACACACACACACACACACACACACACACACACAAATTAAAAATTTAAAAAGATTCTTGAACAGCACTAGGCAGTCTTCCTCTCCCTGTCCAGGAAAGCACACTTCTGGATTATATCTCAAAGCGTGCACTTGCTTCCTAGAATATCTGCTGCCTTGACACCAAACCCCAACAGATGGAGACCTGTAGGCCCTCCATCCCAATGACTCTCTAGAACAAGCCTTGTCTATTTTCAGGAGGCAGGAGGCCCATGGAGTTTCTTCCATAGTATGGACAGAGGTTGGAAGGTCTCCTAACAGCTTAGGAACCATGTGCAGAGGGTTTCAAAAGTTTTCCACAAAGTCACAGGAATCATCGGACCTGCTCAAATGGAGATTCACTTCTCGTACGTTTTATTAATAGCCTCATCATGTGCCAGTAGGCCAGGTTACATACAAAGGAGTCACTGACCCACTTTCTTCTCCCATGGCTAACTGGTCCTGAGTTACCCTGCTGCCTTGGCTAAGGTCTCATCACTTGCGACCCTTCTACCCTTCTCCCTTTCAGTCCTCCATGCCTCCTCCCAAGAGACCCAAAGCCATGATATCCTTAAAGCCAGGTTAGCATCTTCCCATTGTGGTTTATCAGGGGGCTCCGCTTAGATTCATGGTCTTCATTATTAGGGCGTTCACCTTTCTATGCTCGAAAGACAGCAATTCTCTAGCCACACGAGGTAAGTTTTTCTTCTGAATATGCCATAGTTGTTTTGATTTTTGTTTTGTTTTTTTTTACCCCTTCTGTTTTTAACAGTCTTCTTAAAATTATTTCTTAAAGATTTATTTATTTACTCTTATGCATATGAATGCTATCTGCATATACACCTGCATGCCAGAATTGGGCATCAGATCACATAAAGATGATTGTGAGCCACCTTGTGGTTGCTGGGAATTGAACTCAGGACCTCTAGGAGAGCAACAGTGCTCTTAACCTCTGAGGCATCTCTCCAGCCCCTGTTTTGTTTTGTTTTTAGAGATTTATTCATTTTTAATATATACAGTGTTCTGCCTGCATGTACACCTGCATACCAGAAGAGGGCACCAGATCTCATTATAGATGATTGTGAGCCACCATGTGGTTGCCGGGAATTGAACTCCAGACCCTGTTTTGTTTTTCTAGACAGGGTTTCTCTGTATAATCCTGGCTGTCCTGGTACTCACTCTGTAGACCAGGCTGACCTTGAACTCACAGACATATGGTGGATCTCTGCCTCCTAAGTGCTGGAATTAAAGGCATTCACCACCGCTTCCCAGCTTTGTTTTGATTTAGGAAAATAAAATATTCATTTTATGTGCATATTTATTTTATGTGCATGAATGTTTTGCCTGAATGAATATATGTGACCTGAGGCCAGAAGAGAGTGACAGCTTCCCTGGAACTGGAGTTAAGGATGGTTATAAGGACCTGGGAACCCAACCCAGGTCCTCTGCATGAACAGCAAGTGTTCTTAAACCCTGAGCCATCTCACTAGCAAAACGTCCTCTGCACACACACACACCCTCCAGTTTTAGAAGACATGTTCTCTCAGTGTAGACCAGGCTGGCCTCACAGAGATCCATCCACCTGGCTCTGCCTCCTGAGTGCTGGGGTTAAAGGTGCAGCCAGGGCTCCGGGCTATGCTTTGGATGTTTTCACTCACATTTCATTGCTTGTCCTCTTCTTTTGGCCCGGCAAACATTTCCGTCTTCCACATCTCCCGAAAGAAACAGCATTGCCCACAGCTTCCACTCAGCCCTTGCCATGTAGCGTCCGGTGCCCACACGTCTCTGCCTGTTCAGCTGTGGGCTATGAGTCCAAGAACGGAGGCCAGACTAACTTGCCTTCCTACTTCTAGCACCAAGAACAGACACAAGGTAAACACTTAAGCCCTCATGAACTGTAGTCTGATCCGAACGGTCCAGGAGGCCAGCGGTTCCTGTCGTCTTATGGGGTCCCCTGCATGGCAGGCTGGCCTGCCACATGATGAACTTCTGATCCCTCCGCCTCCGCCTCCCCCTCCCAAGCGTCGGGCTACGAAGTCCTAGGGCTCAAACCCAGGGATCCCTGCTTGCTGAGCAGGCCTCTACCAACGAAGCTAAGTCCCATGCCTTCCTCGGCTTGTCTTCCGCCCAAGTCCCCGCCTCTGCACAGCTGCCTCTCCTTTAGTCTAAGCTTCTTCGGTTAAAATGAAGACGGTGGAGAGAGCGCGGCTCTTAAACTTGGTTGTGGATTCGAACAACCCAGAGTTCTACCTAACGATGTAAATGGTGGTATCCCCCTGTCAGAGGTTCCTTGGTCTGGGGTGGATGAAGAGGACAAGAACCCGTTTTCACGAAAGCCCCAGGAGGCGGCTCACACACTTAGCTGGTTTTGGGGCACCTCTGGCCCTGTGCAGGTTCTTGAGAACAGCGACAAGGGCAGATTCTCAGCCCAGCCCCCACCCCCTTCCTGGAGGCCCTAGGCAAGGCGAGGCGCAGAGGGCAGCAGGCGGCGGGGGGGGGCCTCCAGAGCGCAGCCCCCGCGGGGCCCGGGTGGAGGCATTCGGGGGCGGGCGGGCGAGGTCAGGGCCCGAGCCGGGGGCCCTGAGAGCCTCGCTCGCTCAGCGGCAGGAGTAAGTGGGACCATCTGCTCCTCTCCTCCGAGGTCATTGCTTTGTGTCAAGCTCCCCATCCCCCCTAGCTCTCCTCCCTCCTTCCGCCCCCCCCCCTTTGCCCTTTGACTCCCGGGACTCAAAGGGAGAAAAGCACTCGAGGTCCCGACGAAAGCGGGAGCGCGATGCGGAGCGGCAGCGGCGGCGGCGGCCGAGCGGCCCGGAACCGCCGCAGCCGGAGCGCGGGCGCGCGGTGCGCGCTCTGGGCGCGCCGAGCGGGCGCGAGTGGCGGGCGCTCCCGCAGGAGGCAGCCGCGGTTCCCACAGCCCGCCCGGCCCGCCGGGCCCCTTTGAAGTGGCCGCAGCTGCACACCCCGCCCCGCGGCTAATCCGGGCCGACGCGGGCGTCCCCGTCCCCCCCGCATAGCAGTAGTGTCCGCGCTGAATGGCGCTGGCTAATTACCTCGCTCGCACCACCGCGGGTGAATGAGAGAATCCGACATTGTGCGCGGCGAATGGAGAAAATAAGACAGCCATTGTCCTCGCACGGCAAACGAGGGTTTGATGTCGCTGGGGCGAGCGGAGCACCATTTCCCGACACCCCCTCCCTGCCCAGCAGTCGGAATTCCCCAGCAAGGCCTGGCCCCTGCTCCGGGAAGGTGAAACTGAGGCAGCAATTCCTGTCCCCCAAAGCGGAGATAGATAAGAGCACTCCTGCTCCTCCTGCAGGACTCCTGACTCCGTTCGCAATCACCTCCTCTGGTGCCCGGCTTTCATGCTGGACTCTGAAAGCCAGGAAAGGCCTGCGTTCACCAGGGCCTAATTAGGTTTCGTGAAACCTTTGGCGGGAGAGTGGGGAAAATGGTCCGCCTCGGCACCCACCTGTGGGTCACCAGCTGCAAGCAACCGAAAAGTTCAGAGAATCACTGGGAGAGATTAGGGAATGAGAAGGAAAGGGGCAGAATGCCTCGGAAAAGCCTAGAAGCGACAGGAAAAAAAGAGTAGGGTGAAGTCTGGGAGGCCAGGAAGCAGGATTTGAACCAGGAGCCCTGAAGCCGAAGTTTTGAGGCCTTGCCAGAGGCTGGTGGGAGGATCAGTACCAGTGCGGGTTCCACACTGGGTTCCGGCCACAGACAGGTGAAAAGAGACTCCGCGTCAGAAACCAGGGGAGCCGGAAGCGGCTCATCATCTGTCTGGACAGTAGGCCCGGCTAAGGGACTACTCAGAACTAAAGGAAACTGATACAGATGAGCAAGCTGACGGTCCTGCTGCCTCTCCTTCATCACTGCCAGGCAAGACAACGGTCTTCTGGGTAACACCCGGCACACCTCTCCACATCGGAAGCGCCTTCCCTCCACCCAGGGTTACAGGTGTGCGCCACGATGCCTGGTTTTAGTGAGCATCGCCTTTTCAACACATACCAAAGAATTCTCCCCACGTGTACAGGACTCTCTAGTGCCAGTGTCATTACCACATCGAAAGCCCTTTGCAGGCAGCCACAGCCAACTCCTTAATTGGAGTAACCATCTATTTTGAGAAATAGCATCAAAGAATAGAGGGCTAGGGATGTAGCTTGGATAGCAGCGTGCCATGCCCACACAAAGTCCTGAGTTCAGCCCCCAGTACTGTATAATCCTGGCACCCGGGAGGCAGGGGGACCAGTTCAGGGTTATCCTCTGCTGCAGGGTGAATTCCAGGCCAGCCTGGGCTGTATGAGACCCTGTCTCAGAAGAGAATGGAGCAACCCTGGAGGGGATGAATGAGCAGCCACCAAGCAGCCCCTTGCTATAAGCGAATGTGTTTAACATTACCAAGTACTAGCTGTGACCACGACTGAAAAGCATGCTTTCAAAATTTAAGTGTGGCCCATTGTTTTCCTTACTCAGTTCTGAAGCAACCTTTTTCGGAACCCTGGTCCTAGCCCCAGATGTGATCACAATGTTTTCCTTTATAACACTAAGTAAACCTTTGTCATGGACTCCTATTTCTTCTGCCTGGGGCTGTGCGGGACCTCTTAAGCCCGCTTGGCTTCACAACACCTGCTGCTGTGAGCTACTTATGTTTGAAAGATCTGCTTAGTTAGTCAATTTAGAGAACACCAGAGCAAAACAAAGAGATAAAGGCAGAGTTGCTCTGTGCAGGGTAGAGGCAGGAGGCCTGGAGCCGCCCCTACCCCAGGCCCGCCCCTCCACCTCCCTCTTCTCCCAGGTCTCATTCTTGAGCCCTTTTTGTAGAACCACAAGACCCTAAGAAATGATGTTTAGTGTTTGCTTTTCTACAGAGAAAAAGGATTTATCCAAGGAAGCAGCCATTAGTAGCGGATCAAAGAGCATTTTTAATTTGGTAGAGGTCAGTGCCTTTGCTTTGTGTGTGTATGTGTGCACAAATGTATGTACCTGTGCTTGTGTGTGCAGATGCGTGCGGAGGCTAGAGGCTGAATGTCTGGTGTTTTTCTCAGTCGTTCTTCAAAAAAAATTTTTTTTCCCAGACAGGGGTTTTCTCTGTAGCCCTGGCTGTCCTGGACTCACTTTGTAGACTAGGCTGTCCTTGAACTCACAGAGATCTGCCTGCCTCTGCCTCCCTGAATGCTGGGATTACAGGCATGCACCACCGTGCTGGGCTTCAACTTATTTTTTAATTATTTTATTTTTTAGATTTTTATTTGTGTGTGGTACACACGCCATTGGAGGCCAGAAGACTGTGTCAGATCCCCTGGAACCAGAGTTACAGGCAGTTATGAGCAACCTGGCCACTGGAAGTAGGTGCTAGGAACTGAACTGAGGTCCTCTGGAAGAGCAGAGTGTTCCTAACAGCTGAGCCATCTCCCTAGACCCAACCACCTCCATTTTTGCGACAGGCTCCCTGGCTTAGCTAGGGCTCACCAATTTGACTAACTGAATACTTGCCCAGAAGTCCCCAGGGGTCGTTCTGTCTCTGCCTACCCAGTCCCAGGACTATAGGAGTGCACTGCTGTGTCAGGCTCTTTATATGGGTCCTCATGGTTGTGCGGCAATCACATCACCATCTCCCGAGACTGCTACCTTTATTTTATAAGACTTCCGTGTTCAATCAAACAGAAAGTACTTGTGCAGGCGTGACTTTGTGGTTTGATTTCAGTGACAGTGCTGAGTGCTTAATCGTCAAGTATATTACAATTTGGTCCACTAATCAAAATCAGGAACCTCCAGCTCTCATTAGACTCTTTACTTTTAACTGAAGCCTGTTTATTTCACTTCACAACACTCCACAGTTAAGAGCTCTGAGGCGAAGAAGACGAGGCTAACGTCGGCATGGGTTTTCCTTCCCTTGACCACAGCAACATCCACCCATGAGAATGCTTCAGTGCTGCTATGTGTGTGAAGTTTGCAGGTGACATGAAGGTGGCCATGTGTATGCACAGACCTTCCAAAGAGGCACCCAGGAACTGGAGGAAAGGGGAGTGTTCCAGCATAGAGTCTGGCCTGATACCGCTTTTCAGATTGAGGTCAGTACCCGGCACCCTGGAAATGCCTCTCACTCTCCTAGGAGATAGTCCCATAGGGGTGGGTGCTCGCTAAGGCTGTAAGTGACTAGAATCGGGCCTGAGGGTACAGGCGGAGAGAGATGGATAAAACTCTTTGGTCATGTTTGAGCTAGGAGCACCTAGCTACATCCACTGTGGACTCCGGGGGTAGGGACTGGGAAGCTCACTGAGGTTGGGTTAGGGAACGCCACCCTTGGAGCCCTTGGAAATGAACTCAGCTTCATTGTCTACCCCATCCTGGCTGTGGAGCTCCAGAGGGCAAGCAAAACCACAGCAAGCAAGGTTCCTATCTTCTCACATTGGACTCCTAGTTCCATCCTCAGGACCAACTCCAGACCACGCACAGAGGCTGCAGAAAGGAAGGCTCCTTCCTGTAAGTCTCTGCAGACCAGAGGGAGGCTGAGCCATGCACACCTGTCCCAGCAGGACTGAGCCTTCTTAAGCCTCCAAACAACCCACTGGGTCCTCCTCTGAATGATGCGATAAAAAGCAGTCCAATGCTGTGCTTGGCGGTACATGCTTGTAATTTAGCACTTGGAGTTGGTTCAAAAGTAAAAATATAGGGCTGAGGCAGCTGTAGACTGCTTGCCAGCATGTGGGAAGTCCTGGGTTTGATCCCCGGCACAACGTAAATCAGGCATGGCGGCACACGACTATAATCCCAGCACTCTGAGATCAGAAGTTCATCGTTATCATTGTCTGCATAGGGAGTTCAAGGCCAGCCTGGAATACATGAAACCCTCTCTTAATAAAAATAAATTAAAATAATACATTAAATAAAAAGCAGTATCATTTTTATCCCAGAAGCTTCACACCAGGTTGCTGGTTATGATCTCAATTTTGGCACAGTTTGATGTGAAGATGATTGATTTGGGGAGCCAAGTCAGAAACAAAGGAGGGAATAGGAATAGCCAATAGGCACAATGCTGAGCTAATTTTATAAAATGCCATTATTGGTAATCTGAGGCAACAGAAACAGAATATCCTAATGCCACCTGCAGGTGATGTTATATTAGACAGGGCTTCTCTGGGGCGCTAGAGGAGTGTTACATAATTATCAGGAATCTCAAGAAAATTAGGGTGAAGAGAACTATTGCCGAAAGAGTGTGGCATTCCATATAAGCTAGGCTGTAAGAGACATGATAAACATTCCCCAAAATGAAAGGAGAAAATAAGCAAAACTTGAAGATGGCAGAAAAAGATTCAGGAGTTGTTGTTTATCGCTGGGTTCCAATTCTCTAAGGACCTATTCAACTCTGGCTCTGAAATTAAAACCCAAATCCCATTTGACCAATCAGCACATGGGAAAAAGCATCTGGTCCCTTGCTATCTTCTGTCACAGCCCTACCTTTAGGACTTGAGACAAGGTTCTCAGTTTCTAGTGGTATGAAAAATAGACTACGCAGGAGGCTGGGGGGGGGGGCGGCAGCAGAGTGAGCCTGCAGGGCAGCACCCTTCATTCTGTGGGCAGCAGCACTGTCAGGGTGACGTGCTCCCCCACACTCAAGTCTGCTACCACGTAGCCCTCGAAACCTTCTGCTTCTTCCCTCCCAACTGCAAACTGCAAACAGATTGTCTAGCCCAGGCTCTTGGTCAGAAATCGTTGGCCAAGGCCAATGGGAAGAACAGACCTGGGAGCCCAAGGCCTTATCTCTCTTTCACGTTTCCCTACAGTTCCAGATTCCCAGACTGAGTGGAGGTCAAGCTTTCAGAGTTAACCAAGATGTCACTGTTCAAAATGACTGCAACGGACCACAGCAGTAGGGACCCTGAGACACTGGGTCCTGGAAAGCCTTAGCCAAGGATGTAAGGAGACATACATTCTCATCAAGGGGCTAATAAACTACCGAGGTGGGAGGCGGTAGGCTGCCAGGGGTTTGGAGGGCTCTAAGTGACCAACAGAGGCTCAAGGGCTGGGCCAGTGCAATTTTGACACTCCAAAGTCATGTGACTTCAGGCTCAGCACTGGGCAGAACCAGAAGTAACGTGGCTTGGGGAGACTGGAGCCTTGAGCATCATGGCTGTCAGCTGAGTCCCAAGAGGGTCTCGGAAGCCACGGTCCTCCGCTTTTACGTCTCACCCAATGACACAATGCCTGATCTGTTTGGGGGCCTCTCAGCCACAGCTACCCCTCACTAAGAAGGATCTCTGTGGTGCACCCTTCTGGCAGAGAGCTAGCTACCTTTCACCCTTTCCTACTGAGCTGCTGCACTGTTTGTTCAATGTGGCCAAGAGGGCAGGGGGACCAGCACAGACTTCTCTCTAGATTAGTGGGAGGAGCTGCTCATCCGGTCTGCACAGCAGGCCGGGAGAGGCTATAACCTTGGGCAGAGGTACTCGGGTAACTCCTGGAAGCATTAGGCCATCAAGCCTGCCTTGGCCAGGGGACAGCACAAGGACAATCAGCAGCCAGTAGCTGCTTCCTCCCAGGCTGATTATGGCTCTTCCCTGACACCCTCCTTCCCCTCCCCCTCCTGCCAGGACCCCTGGGGAGAAGGAGCCATCACAAACCAAGCCAGTTCCTCTCCTGTGATTTGTTCTGAATTTTCAAACAAAGAGTAATTATGACAGATGCGAAGCAATCAGCATCATTATGCGTGAGGAACAAGAAAGTGAAAGGGAGCCTAGGGACCCTGTTGGGGGCTGGGGGAAAATTTGTCTTCCCTCCTCAGGAAGAGGCAACTCCCACCTCTGCCTCCTGCAGCCCCATCAAGCCTCCCAACTTGCTCCCCTAGTGCACACTACTCCGCCCCTCCTGGAAGGAAACCAGGGTTCAAGCCTACCGGGAAGTTCGCAGCAGTTAACGCAGGGTAGGGCAAGAGGCACCCCCCCTCCTTGGCTGGCTTCTAAGCTGTTTCCTCTTCCCCATCCCCACGTGGCTCGGGTACTGAGGTGTTCCAGCTGGCACTGCAGCAGGCTGAACTGGCTCTGAATCTCGGCTTCCCTACTACCAGGGTACCCTTGAACAAATTATCAATCATCCCGGACCCCCATTTCCTCATCTGTAAACAGCCCTAGAAATAGTCACTGATGGGACTCTTGTGGGAATTAAGTAAATGAGCCCAGAGAGGGCTTATCACAGAGTAACCTCCCCCCCGCCCCCGGCCATTTTATTATTATTATTATTATTATTATTATTATTATTATTATTATTATTATTATTATTAGCTGGTTCACGAGGGCCAACGCCTGCCCAGTCCCCTGTATCCAGTGTGCTTTGGGAACTCATGAAGTCCTCCGTGATCTGCCCTGGGTGTCAAGCGGTCCTCATCAGAACTGCAACCACGACAAAAGCAAACTAGAGATGTACTTATGCCGGTGTGTCCCAGGGGAGGGGTGCAAGGGGCCTCCCGTCCTCGTTCTGAAGTAGGGAGCAGTCAGGTTCTTAGAGAGAGCCAGAACTCGGAGAGACGACAAACCAGAGGGTTTCTTAAACATCTGCCATGGAAGTGGCTGGGCAAATGCCTGAAGAATGGAGAAGAGAAATGGAGTTGGGGGAACTAGGTCTAGGCTGTCCTGCTTCTCAAAGGAAGAACAGTTTGCTGCCCAGGCTGAAGGACTGAGGCTCCTTGGGCAGGTCTTGCCCTTGAAATCTGTTTTTTGTTTTTTAAGTGTTGTTTTGAATGGTCTGCAATATGCATCCGTGTGAGCGTATGACTTGTGTGTGCCGGTGGCCAGAGGAGAGAGAGAGCTGGATCCCCTGGATCTAGAAGTACAGACGGTGTGAGTGGCTGGATGTGGGTGCTGGGAACCGAACCCGGGTCCTCTGCAAGGGCAGCAAATGCTCCTATCTTTCCAATCCTGAAGCCTGGGTTTTAAGTCTATAAACCAAGAGTGGTAGTGCATGCTTGTAATCCTAGCACTAAGAAGACAAGTAAGACTGCCATGAGTTCAAGGTCAGCCTGGGCTACATAGAAAGACTCTGTACAAAAGAAAAAAAAAAGTGCAAAACGGAGCTAGATTCACTCTCCAGTTTCTTCTGGTTTCTAGAAACTAGGAAGGCTACTCAGGTCCCAGTGGACTGAGCATTTTAGGCTCCTTTTCCGAAGCATGCTGTCCTGTGAAAGAGCTAGGACTTGCTTCTCTCCGATGGTGGTCTGCCCCTCACCAGCCCCTCCTCTTCGTTTAGGTGGTCTGGTCTCCATCTGCCCACCCTGAGTCCCCAGGGCCTCCTGACAGTCTCCACTCCCTCACATTCCAGTGGCCTTGGGGGCAGCAGCCAGACCAGAAAGTCCAGTTTCTGCCCATTATCAATTGCGAGCATCTCTTTGCAACCCAACACCAGCATTCCAGAGAGCAGCCTAAGGCTGCCCCATCTCACAGTCAGGGTCAGTGTCCAGCTAGGAGGCAGCCAGTCTCTCAAATTCCTCCCAGTGAAGACTGGCCTCTGGGGAAGCCCTTACTTGTGGGGGAGCCTATGGAGCCCTTCTTTTGGGGTCCTCTTTGGCTCCCTGCAGAGGCCATCTGTTCCATAGCGGAGGGTTCCCTGGAACACAGTTTAGAGAAATCACTGTGGTGGAAGGTAAGAAAAATGGCAGGTCAGTAAAGGGGGAAAGAAGGGCTGAGGAGAAGGTAGGGAAAACAGAGAAGGAGAGACTGGTCCCGGGGGATATTAAAAGGCAAACACGTCAAAAAGTTGCCTCAGCGGAAGGCAGGGGTGAGTAGTGTGCTCTGAGCACCAAGATGGAAGTGATGTAAGATTCAGTGTTATGATTAATTTTCTGAAATAAATTTGTACTTTGGTTTAAAAAAAGATGGAAGTGACGGCGGGAGGTGGTGAGGCACACGTCTCCCTTCTCTGCCTGAACCAGGCCAGCCTGTGCCTAGGCTCGATCCACCTGGCCCTCTAGCCCCTCTTCAGGCCTTTCCCACTTCCTGACATTGGACTTCAGGCGACCAGAGCCCCTCCTTGGGAAATGTACAGCCATTCCCTTTCCTTTGAGATTAGCAAATATGGGGAGGAGGTTAGCAACTCTTAGGCCAGGGCAGCAAGCTCACAAATGAACGAGAGGTGGGGTGAGTTAACACGCGTCTGTAGGCTCACTTGGGATGGCAGACAGATTTGGGGAACCACCTAATGAGTGAAAACTAGGAGCTAGATGATTGGGAGTTACGGCCATGCCCACTGGCTTACAGTCTAAGGCCTTGCCCTCCAAGCAATAGTCCATGTTTCAGCTGCTTCCTTCTCAGCTCAGTCCTTTAGGACGGGAAACTATCAACCATTTACAAGGCCTACACCAGCTCTACAGCTGGGCTATGCCGCTCACACGTGGGTGGGGAGAATCCCACAGGGGAGCCCTTTGAAGAGAGATGAACCTAGCCCAAGCACCTTTCTTTCTCTCTCTCTCTCATACACACAAGGCTACAGCCAGAGAAATTTAGGGTCATAGGTTAGCTGCACACAGGGCAGACATTTTTGATGGAATTACTCACTCCAGTTTAAACAAAGACAGAAGGAAACTGTCTGCTTTGCCTTCTGTTCCATTCCACTTTTATTAAGAGAGTGTAAAATAACCTTTAAGATACTGTGCAAAAGTCTCTCTCCAAGACACATGTGCGAGCGCGCACACACACACACACACACACACACACACACACACACACACACACACCAGCCTGCAGGGGCTCTGGAGAAGAGAGAGAAAGGCAATACAAGTAGGCCAGGAGTGAAAAAGTCCTTTCTCCCTAGGGGTGGGAAGGGGGCAGAGGGCTAAGGGGGGGCTGGGGGCCTGTTTCATTTGCAGGCTGCAAATGCCTCTCCTATTCAAGGGCCCACATTCCCAGCCCAGGCGCCTGGCCACTGACAATGCAGGGACAGGAACAGAGAAGATTTGCACATTGTGTTTAAGGGGCCAGCTGGCTGCCTGCGACAGTGGAGCCAAGGTGTGGGAACCAGAAGCACTCAACTTCCACACTCCAGTCCTGCTGGAGGGGTGAGGGGCAGCCCCGAGCCCTACATGGAGCTGGAGGCCTCCCTCCCATCAGGCCAAAGACCCTGTGGCTACAAGACCCATCTGGCCAGAGAGAAAGATCCAAGGCAGGAGATCAAGACCCTACACAGACAAGAATCAGGCAATTGTGTGTGAGTCTTCAGTTCTAGAGAAGAGTGGGTACCCATTTTCCTGTTCTGTGTGAACACGCTGTACTTGCAGACCCATTCGAAAACGTACATTTTGGACCCAGAAGGCCACATGTTCATTTAGTTTTTACCAAGCTTTTCAGGCAGGGCATGTGAGAAATACAAAAAATGAGAAGCCCCCCAGGAGCTGAAGAGACAGATGGAGTGTGTAGCTATAAAGCAGTTACTTAATGTAAGCAGCGGTCACCAACAGGTAGGGCTCTGGCCTGAATGCCACAGACCACACTTGTTCCCACCACAGGAGAGGAGGAAGAAATGACTGTACGTTAGCCCAGGCTGTGGTGGTGCACGCCTGTCATCCCAGCACTCGGGAGACAGAGGCAGGTGGATCTCGGTGAGTTTGAGGCCAGCCTGGTCTACAGAGTGAGTTCCAGGGCAGCCAAGGCTACACAGAGAAACCCTGTCTTGAAAAAAATAAAAATGACAGTAAGTTAAAGGACTGGAGAGGAACTGGGTAGGGGGAGAAAGGCAAAAACGATCAGGGGAAAGTCACAGCAAAGGCAAGTCTGTCCTGAGACCCTTACAGCAGAGGTAGGCTTGGGCTACATGCTCTGTGACTTGTTCACACGCCCAGGACTCCTGGGGTCCCAAGAAGGCCTTTTTACTCTCTTTCTCTTCTTCTTATATTCCCTCAAAGCTTCTCTGTAATTTTTTGGTCTGGTTTGGTTTGGTTTTTTGAGACAGGGTTTCTTTGTGTAGCCTCGGCTGTCTTAAACTTGATTTGTTTAAGCCACCACACCTGGCTTCCTCGAAGCTCAAGAGTGCCAAATATTGGTCTCCATGTGGGCTTGGGAGACAGCCTCGTCAGTAAGTGCTTGCCTTGTAAGTGTGAGTTCAGTCCTAAATTCAATCCCCAGAAAGTGCTGAGAGAGAGAGAGAGAGAAAGAGAGAGAGAGAGAGAGAGAGAGAGAGAGAGAGAGATCTATCCTAGTGCGGGCGAGGTGGACACAGGCAGATCCCTGGAGCTCTCCGGCCACCCAGCCTACCCTACTTTGAGAGCTCCAGGCCGGTGAGAGGCCCTGTCTTAATAGAACTAAGTGGGCTGGCTGTGGTGAGCCACACCTTTAATCCCAACACTACTGAGGCGGAGGCAGCTGGATCTCAATCAGTGCGAGGCCAGTGTGTTTCACACAGTGAGTTCCAGAGCAGTCAAGGACACCCAGCGAGACTCTGTCTTAAAAACAAAACAAAAAAACCCAAGGTGACGGCACCTACAGAATGCCATCCAATGGTCCTTTGACTTCTGTATTCACATGCACACACCTGAACACACACACACACACACACACACACACACACACACACACACACAGGACACTTGTGAGGGATGACTGGCAGGTAAGAGGGGCTCACCCTCACCCATTTGTCACATCATGATTGAGGTGAACTCCCAGCAAGAAGTATGTCTACATGAGAACACTCACCCACCAGTTGACACTTCAGCTGTAGGGCCTGCTTCCTGTCCTGACGGTAAACAGGTATGCATTTAAAAAGCAGAGAGGGCCATTCCCCAGTGTTCCCTCAGCTGGGTTGCTCTTCAAGGAGACTAGGAAAGCCGTAGTTCCACACCCTGAGCCTGGGCAATCAATTACCAGGCGACAAAGGCCTTCACACTTGCCAGCCCCAGTGCCAGGACCCACATCACCCATCGCTTTACTCAGGGTGTTGTAAATACTCCGCATCTCCCACAAAGTGTAGCCTCCAGCAGCTGCTGCCCATACTTTTCTTGGCCCCAACCACCTAGTTCCAGATCTACAGAGCTGACCCTCCTGCTCTCCCTCACGCATGCTGAGAATGATTCAGCTCTTAGATGTTCCTGAGTCTGAACCCTGGGTCCCTCTAGGAATCACACCACAGCCAAGACCGGAGTCACATCTCCGAGTAGGAATAGTTTCCATTGTTAGTTCCTTATCGTTGGCAAGAGCACGGGCCGTCCTGGGCTCCTCATGCACATTTTCCTCAGGGAATCTGGGGCTTCAAGAGCTTAAGTGACTTGCTAAGGTCCCAAAGCCAGCTGGTAGTGGGGGTCAAGGCCCCAAACCACCGAGCCCAGGTCTGCTTGCTGCACCAGCCCACACCAGAGCTCACTATTAGGCCTGCCCAGCCCGGCTTGAACGAGTGTTCATTTGACATTAGCAGATACCACCAACTCTTACCCAGGATGCTCATTATGCTTTTCCTAGGCTCCAAGCCCTTTACTCCACTACCGCAAAGGCAAAGACTGTTTTCAAAGCCCGGATATGCTGACGGCAGAGACTACAGCCTTTGTCCAAATGGGGCTACAGTGGCTCAGGAGGGCTAGGAACACTTGCTCAGGACCTCTGAGCAGTGAGTGGCAGAGCTGGTTCAAGCTCAGCCTCTGCTCCTGGAACCCTTGTTCTATGGACTTCACTAGGCCACCTGCAGTTTCCCAAACTAGAGTTTATGTTGTGGGTCAGCAGTGTTGACACTACCAGGCTCTCGTTAGATGCAGCAAGCCTGGACCTCATCCAGATGTTTAGTTTCAAAGTCCTGTCTTATCCGGATCTGCCCCCAGCCTTTCGGGGTGGTCAAGATGGGTTCAATCTGGGAAATCCTGCACTTGATCACAGGGTGTTTCTCTTCTGTGCCCCCAGGAGATGGGGACCAAGAATGAAGAGGCAGGATGGAGAGCATCTGCTGGAGGGCAGAGGGCTAGGAGTGAATCCCATACTTATCTCTACCTCTTAAGACTAACCCACTCCTGCCTTTTAAATCTTTTATGGTATATGTATGGATGTGTTGCCTGCATGTATGTCTATGTACCACAGCCATGCCCAAGGAAGCCAAAAGAAAGCATTCAGTTCTCTGGGACTAGAGTTACAAATGGTTGCTGGGAATTGAACCTGGGTTCTTTGGAAGAGCAACAGGTGCCCTTAATCACAGAGCCATCTCTCTACTCCTAAGCCCATCATCCTTTTTTGAAGTAAATCAGGCACAAAAATCTCACTCAGCAAGAGGGAGCCAATGCATGGGACCACCCAGGGTTTTAGCACAGGGTTTCTGTGGTGGTTAGGTCGGGGAAGCACTAGGACAGAAAAGCCTACAGTCTCATGGCCTGGTAGATTTCCCTAGAGCCTTCTCCGAACGCTGCGGTGAATGCCAACAGGTGAGAAAGCCCAGGCTGGGAGTGGAGTCAGGCAGTTAGTTCTGTCCAGAGATGACCTCTGCAGCAGCCAAGATTACATTTAAAGGTTTTGCCTCTGAAGCTCACTTTAAACAAACACGGCGTTTTTGTTGACATTTTTTCTTACTGAGCCGCTCCTGTTTGTCAGGCAGAGCTTAGGATGCATTGGATCCTGTGATTCTCCTTCAAGGTAAGATGATATATATGTATGCATCACGGTCCAGGAGGCTCGGCCAAGCGAACAGGAACTCCACACCATCGAGTCTGAGTTAGAATCTTGAGATCATGAACTTGAGAGCTTAGAACCCGGAGCTGCTGATCCCAGACTGCAGTCCCAAGGCTAAATCAGCCTTCGGCACAGCCCACCTTCGGGCAGAAGGTGGTTCAAGGAACAACTGGAGTGGGCGAGTGCCCTCTGGCCTAGAGCTTGGATGCCCCAGCAGACCTGCCTGCGAGCAGTGCCGAGCATGTCCCTTTTACCCAGCCAGCCTCCATGGAGCACACAGAGAGGCAGGTGCCTGGAGGCTATCACTCCTTTTCCTCAGCCATCTTCCCCTTTCCTACAACATCTGCAGTGGCAGGAGGCAAGGCCAGGAGATGACTACCCAAGGAGGAAACAGGCTGATATCGGCTTTGAATCTTTCCAGGGACATTAGCCTTCAAATCAGCCTGAGGTAAAACGATGGAATCACTTACAGTTGCTTAGGGCCAAAGCAAGTCCCTACAGGGCACAGACTTAGAGGGAAGGGGAGAGTGTATCAGACCGACGCTCAGAGACAACTCTGTTAGCTATTAACAAGACCAACTCTACCCACAGCTCAATTCCTTACATTCCTGGAATTTAAAGAAACAAACTTTTTTTTTTTTTTTTTTAAGACAGGCTCTCTCTATTTACCCCTGGCTGTCCTGGAACTCAATATATAGACCAGGCTAGATTCACTATATAAACCAGGCTGGCCTTGAACTCACAGAGGTCTGCTTGAAACCTGTGAACTACCATGCACAGTTCAAACCAAATTATCTCAAACTTATCACCACATATAGAAAAACACATTTAGTAGCTGAGGAATTGGCTTAATCAGTAAAATGCTTGCTGCACACTGGTGAGGACCTGAGTTCAAATCTCCAGAACCAATGTAAAAAGATGGATCGGGGCTATGGTGGAGACAGCAGGATCTCTGGAGCTTGCTGGACAGCTGGTCTAGCTAAATCAGTGATCTCTGAGTTCGATGAGAGATACTGTTTTAAAAAGTAGGTCAATAGTGATGAAGGAGGACACCTGACATCAATTGCTGTCCTCCACACATATATTCACATCCCCTTATATGTGTACATACATGAGCATATACACACATACAACACATACAATGGGGCTGAGAGAGAATGCTAACCTAGTACGTTCAAGTCCCTGGGTTTGACTCCTAATATGAAAAGAGGAAGAAGAGAAAGAGGAAGAGGAAGAGGAAGAGGCAGAAGAAGAAGAAGAAGAAGAAGAAGAAGAAGAAGAAGAAGAAGAAGAAGAAGAAGAAGAAGAAGAAGAAATCTACCTTTTTTCCCCTCTTACAGCTCTTTTCTCTCCTTCTGAGGCTTTACCTCCCAGCATCCTTTGGAGTGATTCTAAGGCCACGAATGACATGGCCTTCCATGTTCTACCCCCAGTGTGTCTGTCATGGCTCTGACATGCCCCACGGAGAAAGCTGCCAAGTATAGTGACATCAAGAAGGTGATGAAGCAGGCATCCGAGGGCCCACAAAAGGGCATCTTGACCTACACTGAGGGCCAGGTTGTCCGCTAAATCTTTAACCATGCCACCCACTCTTTCACCTTTGATGTTGGGGCTGGCATTGTTCTCAATGACAACTTTGTGAAGCTCATGTCCTGGTATGATATGAATACGGCTACAGCAACAGAGTGGAAAACCTCATAGCTACCTATGACCTCCAAGAAATAAGAAGCCTTGGACTGCACATCCCTGCAAAAACAGAGAGAGAGAGGCCCTTGGCTGCTTCGGAGTCCCCATCCCAACTCAGCCCCTCAAAACTGAGCATCTTTTCTAAGTTTCCATTCTAGACCCACGGAAGAGGAAGGGGGCTTAGGGAGCCATACTTTCTGGAATACCATCAATAAAGTTTACTGTACTCACAAAAACAAACAAACAAACAAATAAAGAATGGAATAAAACAGGGCAGGGTGCGGTAGGCAGCATTTTCCTGGGAAGTCTCATTCCGCCCACCCCCAAACTCCAGGTCTTCCTGTTTCCCACCCTCCACCAATATGCCTGGCCATCTGCTCAGAGGCTATACAGGCTTCCTTGCCTGGTGGAGAGGGCCAGGGCCAGGGTGGCTGAGCTAGAAGAGACTCCCATCTCCAAGTCCAGGGATGTTCCCTAGCAAGCTCCACATGGGGGCCTGGATAGGCCTTCCTCAGAACAAAGGGAGCATCCTCAGCCTAGCTAAAGGCTCCCGCCTGGAACAATTCATTGCTCACCAGCCTGTTCAAAGTTGCCAGTTTTCTCAGGAAAGAGGTGTCACAAGAGTTAAGCGGGAGGGTATGGCGTTCAGGATGCCCAGGTTGCAGTCTGGCTTTCCCGCCTCCGAGAGACAATGTTAGCACTGAAGCCCACCCTCCCCCAGCCCATCTCTAAAAGGAGAATGTTAGTGTCTCCTCAGTCATTGTGAAGATTCAGTGAAATAAGTCACATAAAGCCCAGCATGCAGCAGGTGCTAAATAAATGCTGCCTAGCATTATTACCAAAGCCAAAGCGGCCTTTTAAAGGACAGCTGCCTCCCTGAAGTACAGAGATTTAGGATGGAGAGCACTGTTCTCTGGTCTCAACTCCTGACATTTCTCAAGAACAGTGTCCTTCCTTTTCTTTCCTCCTTCTTCCTTCCTTCCTTCTTTCCTTGTTTCTAGTTTCTTTCTTTTTTCTTCCTCTTCCTCCAATAAATTTCTTAAAAAAAAAAAAAAGATTTATTTATTTTATGTATATGAACTCTGTTTTCATGCACACCAGAAGAGGGAATCAGATTCCATTACAGATTCCATTACAGATGGTTGTGAGCCACCATGTGGGTGCTGGGAATCGAACTCAGGACCTCTGGAAGAGCAGCCAGTGCTCTTAACTGCTTAACTCTCCAGCCCTAATTTCTTTTCTTTTTAACATCTATTTATTTATTTGTTTGTCTGTTATATGTGTGCATGCTCGGGGGGAGGGGGGGATGCATGCGTGCACGCACTCAGAGGCCAAAGGCCAACTGCAAGTGTCTCACTCAACAACACTGTGGTCTCTCATTGGCCCCTCAGGCTTGACATTTCAGCTGGGCTGCCTGGATAGTGAGCTTCAGGAATCCTGTCTCCCTTTCCCCATTACTAGATTGCAGGCTTTTCACAGGGTGCTGGGATCAAAGTCAGCTCCTCCTGCCTGGGCAGCAAGTACTTGCCAAACAGGCTGCTTCCCCAGCACCACCTACTGTGCGTTGTTGTCGTCTTTGGTTTTTATTTTTTTAAATTGTTGACCGGTTTGAGGCTCCAATACTGTCGTAGTGAAGTCTTATCCTACTCAAAATGTTTCAAAGTTAACCTATAAATTAACATTTTTTTTGTGTCATTAAAATGACCCTTCGGAAATCTAAGGAAGGCAAATCTTTCTACGTTTAAACACCAGAACTATACTCAATGCACCAGGACGCTCGTGGAGAGACGTACCCATGAAAACTTGCCAGGCTGAGCAAAGACATGAGGAGGCCCCGCCCCCAGCCTGCGAGTCTTTGGCTACATTCTTATCAGTTCACACCCCACTCAGTAAAAAGGGCACATGACCTAAGTGCCCCATCCGAAGTCACCACTGCGCCGCCTGTCAAGTGACCCACGCTAAAAGGTGGCTCTTTCGAGTTCCACGAAACTGGGCCTCCTGCCCTGTCCTCAGGATGTAGCCTGACCCTGGCCACCAGCCTGCTTTATACAAAGGGGGAAAGGAAACTTACTTACTTGCAGCCTGGATACGAGCCTTCCGACTGACCAGCAGCCCAAAGCGGTTCTGAGCGACGCATTCATAGTCACCCTCATCTGAAGGGCCACCTCCTTCCTGCAGCCGGAAGTGGTGGATCAGCAAGGAGCCGTTGGCCATGAGGGTGGAGCGGGCGCCCTCAGGCAGCTCTGCTCCGTTCTTCCTCCAGGAGACCTGCACCGGAGGGGAACCCTCCACTCTGCAGCCCAGCACCATGGGCTGTCCAGGGACTGCAATATCATCATTTGGCTCCACAGCAAATGCCAGTTCGGCAGGGTGGCCCAGACCTGAATCAGGGAAATTGGAGGAAAGGAGATGTTAGCGTGGAATGTACATACACCCAGGAAGAATTCCATACACAGAGATCTCAAGCTCCATGGTTCTGTGTACCACATCCCTGAGCTGTATCTGTCAGCTTCATAGAGATCCCTCTTAGACACAGAACTTCTATTTACTACCAAATGCCATCCTGGTCAGTATGTTCCTCAAATCCAACCACTGCAGAGGAGTGAATGCCATTTGTGTCACTCCCTCTTTCACAGATAAACTGAAACGTGGAGATGTTAGGTGACTTGTCGGGGACAACAGAATCGGCCACTGCAAATCTGAGTCTTGGAGGGCTGGAGAGATGGCTCAGTGCTTAAAAACACTGGCTGCTGTTCCAGAGGACTCAGGTTCAACTTCAAGTACCCACATAGGGACATAGCAACCATCTGTTGCTGCGGATCTGCTGCCCTCTACTGGCCTCCATGGGAACCAGGCACCAAGATGCACCCACACACATAATAAAATGAACTAAAAACAACAACTAAAGTATGAAAAGCAAGGTTGATGCCAACACCCTGCTGCCACTTTTGTAGTCACGCTGCACAGGCACGGAAGCCTCACAGGCTTTCAGGAGTGTATTCTAGCTTCTCCTCATCAGCTATTTAAATCAAGGAAAAGCAATGAGGCTTGTGTCGTGGGCGTGTTTGACATGATTAACAAGAGGGCACTGAGGAAAATAAAAATCGCTAAAGCAATGTGGAGGGCCGGGATGTAGCTGTCTGCCTGGAGATGTTAGGTGGCATGCATAAAATCCTGGTTCCAGTCCCCAGCGCCGAAACCCAACATAGCTGCCTGTGATAGCACTGGTGAGGTGAAGGTGTGAGGCTCAAGAATTAAGCCAGGAGACATTTTGGCTGTTCACAAACAAGGGAGATAAAGATGCTGCCTCACTGTGAATTTAAAAAAGAATTAAGCCTTGTGCGGTGGTGCACGCCTTTAATCCCAGCACTCGAGAAGACAGAGGCAGGTGGCTCTCTGAGTCCCAGGCCAGCCTGGTCTACAGAGCGAATCCCAGGACAACCAGGGCTACACAAAGAAACCCTGTCTCGAGAAAACAAACCAAAACACAAGACCCTAAAAAGTGGAGTGAGATAGTAATAAATCAGGTTTCCATTTGCTGGCAAAACTATCAAGAGTCTTGGACCAATGCCTGGTCAGGAGCAGCAGGTATGGGCCCAGAACTCAGGGTACAGGCTGCGCGTGGTCTGTCCCTTTCCCCATACTCTGGGTGCTGGGCCTTTGGCCTTTGTTATAAGGAGCGTTGGGGAATAGTAAACACCAATTTACATTTCCTAAATTTATCAGGAAGCGCGCGCGCGCGCGTGTGTGTGCGTGTGCGCGCGCGCGCCTAGAATCTTCACTCCCAGTTAACATCAGGATAAAAAACGAGCGAGCGGACGAGGGATGGTGTCGCCCGGGCAGAAGGAACAGCGACTCGTAGCCCAGAGGTGACAGCAAGTCTCTCCAGCAAGCAGTTTACCACAGCAGTTCTGACTTCACTCCAAGAGGAACGAGCCCTCTTAGTCTCACAGGGCGGGCACACGGCCCCCTGCTCACATTTCCAGGGAACTAGGGTCCCGGACCCGGCTCCTCCCTCGCAGACCCCGGCCCTTCCCCGCTGGGAGAGACCTGGTCGGGGCGCGCACCGCCTCCGCTCTAGTTTACGACGTCTGAGGCTCACACTTTCAGATCCCTCGCACCCTCCACACAGTCTGTCTGAGCCGCCTCTGCCCCCAGTCCAAGCCCGTGGCAGCCACAGGAGATGAAGTTTCCCCCGGGTGCAGAGGCGATATTTGGCTTTTTGGTAGGGATGGAAAGGGAAGAGAAGAGTTCAAACGTGTGTCCGCGGAGGACCTGAGGGGGAGGAGGGCCTCGATTCACGCCCTCCTTGGGTGAGGTGAATCTTTTGCAGCCTCGGCGGAAGCGGCCGGTGCCCGGCGAGCCCAGGGCAGACCCTCCCGGAGAGCTCCCCCGGGGAAGGGCGGCGCCCTGGCGGCTCGGCGGAGCCCTGGCGGCACCTCCGCCCGGCTCTCCCGGCTCCTCTCCGCCCCCGGGAATCCCTCCTTCCTCCTCCTCACACACCCCCGGATACCCCGGAACTCAGTCCCAGCTCTAAGCCCCGGGGGATGCCCTCTCGGCCCACGCGCCCCATCTCGGGCCCGGGTTCCTCGGGACCCCTAGCGGGCTCTGCGCACCGGGCTCGCCCTCCTGGGTTGGGACTCGTCGGCTCTTTCTCCTCGGGCTTGTTTCCTGCGGCGCCCAAGGCCAGCCTGCCTCCCCGGCTCCCGCTTTGCGGCGCTCCGGAGTCGGGGTCCTGCCCGAGCCCCGGCCCTCCCGGGGTGCTGCCCGCCCCGGTCCCTCACAGCCCAGGCAGCCCCGACGGAGCGGCTCTGCCCGCGCCCCAGCGCGCCGTCCCGCCGGGTCCCTCCCGCGCGCGCCCGGGCGCAGGTCCGCGCCTTCCCTCCGACTCCCGAGCCCCGGCTCACCCCGGCTTGGCGCGGGCAGCGGCAGCAGCAGCAGCAGCAGCAGCAGCGGCAGCGGCAGCGGCAGCGGCCGGCGCGGAGCGGGCGGGCGGCGCGGGGGCGCGGAGCGAGGCGCAGCCATGGGGCTCCGGTCCGCGGGGCTCGGAGACGCGCGGCGATGCCCGGGCGGGGGCG
>NW_026585691.1:2674561-2711911 GCF_907164565.1 Psammomys obesus | reverse complement strand
GGGCTCACAGCGTCCCGCGGGGCCGGCGCCGGGGCCGGGGCCGCGGCTCGGGCCGGGGCCGAGCCCGGGCGGCGGGAGGCTGGGGCCGCATGCCGGTCCTAGCGGGGAGCGGGCATCGCGGGGCGCGCCGCTCGCGCCATCTTGCACCCACCGCGGCGATCTGTCAGCCGCGCCCGGGGTGCGCGCTCCGCACTCCGCCCGCGCCCGCACCGCCCTCCTCCCCTGCCCGCCGCCCCCCTCCCTCCCCTCCCCCAGCCCCTTCTCCCCGGAGGCCGGGTCTGGGGAACAAAAGAGCCGGCGAGAGCTTTAAGCGGCCGGACATTCCCGGCTGCGCGGCGGACGCGCCCCCCTGCGCTTTGAACTGCAGCGGGAGCGGCGGGCGCCGACCTGGGCTGCAGCCGGGTATCCGCTCCTCGTGGCCACTCCGGACTTGAGGGGCTGGGAAAGTGACGGCCGTGAGAGAGGGTCCCGGCTGCGGAAAATCGCGCAAAGCCAAGGGCTTTGCCTCCCCCACCCCTCTGCGGTGACCTCTTCCACAATGTCCAGCTCTCTGTTTTACAGACAATTCCCTAAAAACTGCTCAAAGTTGTCAAAGATTCCGTATTCTCTAGGCGCCTTGTCCTTTTCAAGGGATGGGTCGGGGAGCTGCAAGACTGGCCTCTCTAGAACGAGGTGAGTTAGGGCACTCCGGTAGATGATCTGAGAAGGGCAACCCCAATGTGACAAGAGTAAGGGCCCCTAGAACCCCGAGATCCAGCCGCTTCTGTCTGCGGTCCAGCCCACTCCTTCTCACCGAGCTGGTCTGAAACCTGAAAACCACGCTATCCGCGCTCAACTTTGCAGATCTTTAAGAGCAAAGGGCCAGGCGGATGACCCGGTAGCTGAGTGAGCAGCAGGAACTCACGGTCGCGGGCGCTATCTCCAGGCCGTGTCTGATAGTTCATACATGGGAAGACAGCTGTGGAGAGAGACGTATGTATGCTGCGCCTCAGAGATCTTGAAACTTGGCCTCTTACTGCTGTGTGCAGCCTTGTGTTGGGTCCAACTTGATGCGTTAGGCCATCAAAACTATGGATGACGTGCTTAAGTCCGGTGGCAGTGTCTGTCTCACAGGAGTCCTCACTGACAGGGTGTGGGGCTCTAGTGTTCCAGTCTCTCTTACCTCTCACAGTCCAGCCTGGCCTTGAACTCACTCTGCAGTGGAGGCTGACCCTGGACTCTTTGAGTAAAGACGTGCAGGCTTGGGACCAAAGAGATGGTTCAGTAGGGAAAGGCAGCTGCCACCAAGCCTCTCCAGCTGAGTTCAGTCCCTGGGACCTACATGGTCGAAGGAAAATAATGACACCAACAGCAAATTGTCCTTTGACAGACAGCCACACTTGCTCAGTGGCACACACACACACACTAAATAAATAAATAAATAAATAAATAAATAAAATGTACTTTTTTTTTTTTTTTAATTTAAAACACATTCAGAAAGCCAGGCACGGTGGTACATCAGTAATCCCAGCACTTGAAGAGGCAGAGGCAGGTCTCTATGAGTTCGAGGCCAGCCTGGTCTACAAAAGTGAGTCCAGGATAGCCAAGGCAACACAGAGAAACCCTGACTTGGAAACAAAAACAAACAAACAAAAAGGTTCAAAAAAGCCAGACATAGTGGTGTCTATATTTAATCCCAACACTCAGGAGGCAGAGGCAGGACCACTGTGAATATGAGGCCGGCCTGGTCTACAGACCTAGTTTCAGGACAGCTAGGACTACACAGAGAAACCCTGTCTCGAAAAGACAAAAATAAATAAGTAAACAAATAAATATCCAAGAAATCACGTCTGTACACAGACAGATCTACATTAATATCAGCCTGAGAAGCCTGTGAGCAATGAAGAGGTTCAAGAGCAGGACCCCAGTCTGCCATTGCCACAAAAGGATTCATCGAGGAAGGGCAGGAGTGAGGTCTCTACAGGAAGCAGGGAAGGTAATGCAGAAGAAGGGGCCTCCCTGGAGCCGGCCGTCCCGGGATGCCCTCCTGCAGGCCTCGAATCATCAACCATCCCTTCTTGGCGTGCTCTGGAGCCCAGAGAGGTCAAACTGGTGTCCTGAATTGCTGTCATTTTAAATTCATCTTGACAAGTGTTTAATTCTTCTTTATCACAACCCTTGGTCTGAGAGTGATATGCAAATAATGGCTACTCTGCGGCATGTAAACTGTGCAGCATCTCTCTCTATGATCTGTCAATTAACTCTGGGCCTGGCCCACCAGCCACTTTGGGGTGGTCCTAGGCACGACAGCCTTGCTTGCTCATGATTCCTTCCAGTGAAAAAGCACCTTCTAGGCTCCTTAAAGATTTCAGCTGTCAGCTGTCAGCTGTGATCCTGAGGCGTGTGGAGCTCGGGTCTGAGCTTGGAGATGTATAGGACCATGTGCGCAGTTGAGGGGATTTGTGAAGAGCCTGCAGGGTGAGCCCAAGAGTGCATCAAGAGCAGTGCGTTCCGTCAGCTGAACACATGCATGGGCCACACCGTATGTCATGATTTCAGAAGGTTGCCAGGTGATCTGACACACTCTTCCAACCTCTTCCTGCACAGGCATGCACACGGTACACATGTGGACATGTGGCCAAACGGTCATTACACACACTAGGCAAGTGCTCAACCTCACAATGACATTTGCACTCCCCTTTTCTTAACTTGAAGGTTTTTAATGTATGTGTCTGTGTGGGTGTGTCTGTGAGGGCTTTTGTCTGTGTTTATTTCCTAAGGGCCTACTTCGTGGGAAGCCGCCTCAAGGTTTCTTCTTCTTCTTCTTCTTCTTCTTCTTCTTCTTCTTCTTCTTCTTCTTCTTCTTCTTCTTCTTCTTCAAGACAGGGTCTCTCGGTGTAGCCCTGGCTATCTTGGAACTCAGTCTGTAAATCAGACTGGTCTTGAACTCAAAGATCTGCTTGTCTCTGCTTCCAGAGTGCTGAAATTAAGGGTGTATGCCACCATCACCCAGCTGAGGCTTTAGTTGTTGTTTTGGTCCCCCTTGGGCCCATGTTCTCTCAACTCTCAAAATTTACTGCTTCCCATGCTGGCAGGAAACAAATTCCCCGGGCCAGGAAGATGGAGGAAATTCTAGTCATTTGGTTCCATAAGGAACATATCTTGACACTGAGGGGTGGCTCAGCGATTGCCAGTGCGAACAGCTCTTGCAGAGGAACCTGGCGTGGTTCTCAGTGCCCAGACTGGATGGCTCACAGCTACTGGAAAGTCCAGTTCCAGGGGTTGTGAAGCACTCTGGCCTCTTCGAGCACCCACGCATGTGGTACACATAAACTTGTGCATGCGCGCGCACACACACACACACACACACACACACACACCTTTAAAGAAAAGTTAAGAGAGCAACATATCTGGAAAATAGTTTATTAATTCATTATAGGGACAGATACATAATCAATGCCTTAGTGTAACACTAAAGAATATCATATTTGTAAGGAGAAAACATGACTCTGGAAAATACAATTAAATAATACAGCATAAGCTAAGTATGGGTAAATAAGCGAGCATGTAAGTATTGAGTACACTTGTCATGATTCAAGGAAAGGAAGATTTTTTTAAATGAGACTCAAAGGAACTTAAGGCATCCATGGCAAGCGACAAAGGGATTAATACCCTGTAAAAGGCCAATGACTCTTTTCTAATAAAACCTGCTGCTACAAAGAAACAAAGCTAACATCCCCAGTTACTCACAAGCCAAATCATATAGAATGCTAGTGAGTGACGGCTACTTTCTTATCAACTGTGAGTTATAGGCAGATACTAGATTTATTACTTATTTGCTTTTGAGAAACAATTTTCCACCCAACCTAATGGGTTATAAATTGTCTCATTTGCGGCTATTTAATTTAAACCAGAACCTCAGTGCTTGTTAAACAAGAACATGAGATGTGACTGTGTGGCGAAGCACGAAGGAGCCTACTGTGAACACGGCTGCTTCATTCAAGGCAAGGGAAAAATATAACCAGCAAAATAAAATGAGGCTTTTGACCTTCAGAGCAACGAAGAAACACACAGTGGTGCTGGCCGTGGCCACTCTGAATGCTATAGAAGTAGTTCAAGTGACAATCCTGTCTTTAACGAGATATGAAACCAACGTTAATAATCTTTAGTGTTATCATAGGCTAGCTGAAGAGGGGAGGAGGAGGAAATGTAGGTGAGGTGTCAAACGTGAGTGACACACGAGGGTAATAAACACAGATGCTTTCAGGGGCTGAGGAGGCTGTAACTCTGCTGAAAGACATTTTAAAAAACAGATAGACTGGCTATTTCTAATTTGGCCCAGAAGCCAGAGTTAACACTTGATGTGCTGGCGTTAAAATAAAAAGATGTGCAGTCAGACAGAAAAAAACCCCATATTCTATACTCCTGGAGCATGGCTGAGGTGAGAATTCAAATAGATACCATTGCTTTCATGAGCCAGGAAATACAAGTCAGGATTGTCTCTATGTAGTAAGATGATTTCTGGATTTAATTTAAAGAGGAAGAAACCAAAATGAACCAGCCACCCTTTTCCTGTGCAAAGACCTCCCCTTCTAGCATCTTGGAGGAAACTCTTTGTCACCCTGAATCCAGACAGGTTCAAGGCTTGAGGGTCAGGGAGCTGGGTCACTGCGGCTCCTGTAATTCCCCTCTCCTCCCTCCCTTCTGCTTGAGCCAGGACCGCAAGCCTGCCTGGCAAAAGCGCCCATTTCTCCGTGCAGATGGGTGGCAGTCATGCTATTCAGCCTCTCTGTTTCCTCTCCTGCCCCTTCTCAAGGCTTCCCTGGTGCAGCCTGGAGCCATCTCTTCCATAGGAAACCTTCTCATCTCGATACCAAGGATGCAGCAGCCAGGGCAGCCAGAAGGTCCTCTCCAGATCTACCTGGAGGGGGTCATCTGCCCAGCAAGGGGGGCTGGCAGGGGAGCCGTGGGGACTCGGGGGTCACACTGTGGTCTGAAGCAGACATGAGGTAGTCATGTTGTTAGGGAAGGGTGCATAGGTTAAACTCAGGGATGAGAAACATGTGACACTAGGACAAGCACGGGAGACAGACAGAATGGGCAACAGCAGCAAGGAAACAAGAGGCGTCACAAGAAAGGGAAGGGCCCCAGGCTAAGGGAGCCAGATGACGTGAGACAGATCACTGGAACAATGAAGGGCACAGAAGAGGCGACAGGGAGAGAAAGAAGATTTCCCAAACCAGGCACTTCCCAAATTACAAAATTAGGTACCGAGTTGCTCAAAGGAGAGGGGAGGTGAGCTGGGCTCACCCAGCCATCCCAACCTCAGGAGGCCAGGGGTGGGGGCGGGGGTGTGACGGCCATGCTGCTGCAGACTGCTGCGTAGGCCTGTGGAGTTGACTGGCACTCCGCTCAGCCCAGCTGACAGCAGAGGGGCTGGGGCTGTCTTCGTAGACGCGGCACCAGGGACACTCTCAGAGTGTAATAAAGGCTGGGGGACAAGGCTATGGCTGAAGGGCTGGCACTGATCACTAGTACACCATCATGCCATGGAGGGCCAGGTAGGCCGCAGTGACTGCTACAGAGGGTGAGGTTTCCCAGCCCAACCCCCTCCCCTACAGGTCCATCCCACAGAGCTGTGCCTCAAGTTCTTCCAGTAATCCACGTGTGGTGCTGAATATTAGGGAGTCAGTAACGTTCTCCTCCACCCCAGCCAAGGGATGCTAAGAGGCTCCGCACGGCTCGTTGGTATCTCTAGTTCACACACGTGTGGCCCTGCATGCCAAGTCCCTGGGCCGTATCAGCCTTTTGCTCAGGGGAGCTGAGCAGAGGAGACAGGGGCCCTGGGGAGGCTTGGGCTGACTGCTAGAGGGCACAGGGCTTTGGGCTGGCAGCTTTTCCCAGGGGTGTCCTCTACCACCGTGCTGGGCTGGAGGTCTGGGCCGGAGCAGGGGGCACTGGCTGCCTCTGGCAAGCAGCTGAGCCGGTCTGGTCCCATGGCTGCCTGTTCGTACCCTTCCAGCTCCCTGCCTGGGCAGAGTGCTCCTTGAGACAGAGCCACATCACCAGAGGTGGAAGGCAGGGGTTCCTCAGGATCCAGGTCGTGGACGTGGAGGTCAGGACATCCTTTGGATGCACTGAAGTCGGAGTGGACAATGACCTCGGCCTCCACCTGATTCCTGCATGCCGAGGGCGGCTTCTTTCTCCCGTTGCTCTGGCGGATCGGAGAAAAAAAGGTGAGGTGAGCGTCGCTGAAGACGGTCTTTAGAAAAATGACCAGCGTATTCGGGGTACACACAAGCACTGCCCCACCTAAGATGACGCTCAGGTCTGGCAGAGGCAGGACACACAGAATGTCACCTGTTTGCCCTCACTCAGGCTACCTAAAAGTGCCAGACACAGGACCTCCATGAAGAGCAGGAAGGCCTGACTGTATCTGACAGGTTAAGCCACCTTCAGATACTCTGCTGCAGGTCACTTAGGTCCAGGGAGAGAAGGAACTGTTCCCAAACTGGCTTTCCTGTCACCCACTCCCCTTTGGAAGCTGTCCCCAGAAAGGCCTAGGGGTCCTTCCCTCCTGCCTCCCCCTCCCTCTCACGGACACCGACCTTTATGGCATCATACACCAGAGCTTGCAGCAACAGCGTCTGCCCAGTTCCGGCTGGAGGCAGCAGGGCACGGGTCAGAGGCGGCCTAGGACCACTACCCTGGGGCAGGTCACAGCCTGCCCAGCTCGGCCCCCCTGGCTGAGCCCAGGAGATCTGCAGAGAAGGGAGAAGACACTAGGGACATGCAAGGCCTAGACAGGTGGACCCCTGTTATCTCAGACAGGTTCCACGATAAAGCCCCTCCCCTGGGCGGGGTGGGAACTGAGGTGTAGACAGTAAGGGCGGAGTCAACAACACTTGATGTGCAAACCCCGAAGTTCCCAAGCCTAGCGGACTCTTCCTTACTGAAGAGGAAGAGGGAGAGATGGGAGGACGGATGGCCACCTCATCAAGGTGTGCCACCATTGCAGCTCCCAAGGGACCTGGCCTATCGGCCTCACCTTATCCTGGGCCAGCCCTGCTTGGTCACAGCCACACCCATCAGCCTCTTTTCCCCACACTAGATTAGCGAGGAGCAAATACAGCTCTGGGGCCCTCCCACGTGGTATGGACAGTTTCTCTGGCTGGCTCAGAGCCTGAGGTGCGTCTCATGTCAGAAGTTGTGCTCTGACGCCCCCTGGTGTTTATCTTGGGAACGGGTCCATGCGAGCCTCTGCTCCAGCCTCACCTTTCTCTTGGAGTGGCCCCGGCAATCAGAACTGCTGCCACCCATAAGGCTGTGGACTTCCGCCTTGTCTTCCACATCCAAGGGCGGTGGAGACCAGTCCTGGGGGTGAGGGTGCACGAGGGACTCCAGCTCATGGGCAGCAGGGAGACTGGGGGGCCCGAGCCGAGCCCTGGAGTACAGTGCTGGGTTCCCAGGGGTGGTTGTGGAGGGCAGCCCCGGGAGGGCCTCCCTGAGAACAGGAGCAAAACTATGGGTCAGACAAGAGTGGATTTGGTTCCCTGGTGTGTGCGTGCAACCAGAAAACCCAGAGTACAGTCTATCCAGCCTGACCCCTCAGATCCACCCTTCCTTGTATGGAGATGTGGGGCTTCTCCATGCAGGCTGCTGGAAGCCTGCAAGGAAGCTTACAGGTATACCTAGCTCTTGCTGAGATGGGGAGACTGGGGCTCCCCTAGCTTACTCCACATTCTCATAACAACAGCACCCCAGTCCTTCATCTCAGAATCCTAATAAATTATCGACTTGTTTTTGTGCTTCTGCGGACAGCACACCCTCATCCAAGCTGGGCAAATGTAGTGCTGAACTCCGCCCCACCTCCTTGGCCCTAAATTCAACGGGCTCCAGGAGCAACAGGGTCCACCCTCCTCTGTCCACTCTGCAGCCCTTTCTGGTAACCCTCCTAGTCCTGACGGTTCCTGAGTTCACCTGCGGGAGCTTCGTCGTAGGCCGGCACACATGCAGGCCAGGAGGCAGAGAAGGCCCAGGCAGACGCCCACAATGATGCCTGTGACAGAGTGCACATCCAAGGAGTCTGGTGGGGAGGAGGGCAGAGAGGTCAGGGACAGCAGGGCACAGCGCTCGGGCTTCCGCAGGAGACGGCCGGCCTCCGTCTCACCCTTCGGGATACTTTTGTTTGTTTGAGACATAGTTTCTCTGTGTGTCCCTGGATATCCTGAACTCCCTCTGTAGACCAGGCTGGCCTCGAGCTCAGAGGTCTGCCTGCTTCTGCCTCTTCAGTGCCGGGATCAGAGTGTGCACCGTCGCACCTGGCTTGGAAGCTCACGTCCTTCTGACTGGAGTGTAGAAAGCCACAGGACCTCACTGGGCCTCACACTGATCCCACCATGGTCTCCCCACAAAACCACAGCATCAGCTTTTCAGTGAGGTATCTGTCCACCTGCCAACAAGGGCTTTGGTGGTGTATATCTGTATAACCTAGAAGGGCTCTAGATATGGTGTGTACACGCATAGGTGTGACGTATGTATGATTTCTTGTGAGGAGGTACGTGAGTGCATGTATGTGTTGTGCCGGGGTCAGAGGTCCTCATCAAGTGACTTCCTCAATCACCCTCAGCCCCAGAGATTCTCTGTCTCTGCATTTGCAGCCCTGGGATTACAGCATAAGCAGCCACACCCAGCTTTTACACGGCTGGTGGGGATTTGAACTCAGGTCCCTGTGCTTGTGTGGCAGCATCTTACCAACTGAGCATCTCCTCAGTCCTATGTGTGGTTAATGCCTCTTTGGCCCCATCTTCATATCATATGTGATTACATAGAAAATCATATGTAATGATTTTCAGTTAAGGGGCCCTGGTTCTTATTTTGTATCTTGATTGAACCCTCGAGTTTCTATCCAGCCTGCTGTTCACTGCCCCTTCACAGAACTCATGAGCTCACCAGCCAGTCCTCCAAGCAAAGCAAAATCCCCAAGAAACCATCTTTGATGTCCTCTGACCTTCACATGTGCATTGCGCCACACACACACACACACACACACACACACACACACACACTATAAAATAATAAATTAAAGACCTCTCAAAGCTTTAACGGTCCCTCTACCAAGCTGTCACTGTCCCCATCCCACCCCTCTGAGCTCCAAAGTGAAGACAATGCAGTTTCCAGAAGGCGGGCCTTGAGAGGCAATCTAGGGGTCTCGGGGTCCCAGGTTGCCCCAGGGGCCTCCTTCCCCTGCCTGGTACCTGAGACTGTCTCCTGGAGGGTGATCACAGCCTGCAAGCCGGAAAAGGGCCCAGGCCCCACCTCTGTGCGGGCCCCCATCTTGAAGAAGTAGCGAGTGTCACTTTCCAGACCATGTACCTCTGCACTGAAGATGTTTCCTGTGGTGGGAAGCGGAGAGCGGGGCGGCGGGTGGAATGGGGCAGGCAGGGAGCCAACGCAACACCAGCAAGCCAACTGCACACCCAGACGGAAGCCCCAACGTTCTCATGGCTAAGCTGGTCTCCTGAGAGGGTGGAGGAGGAAGGCGGGGGTGGGAATGCTTACCCTCCGTGGTGAGCAGCGTCCACTGGTGCTCAGGCTGGGTGTGGTTGTTGCTGTAGAGAATTAGATACTCCACGATCTCGCCGTTGGGCTCCGTCGGGGGACACCAGTGCAGCCGGACGGTGGATGGTGTCAGGGGGCTCAGGCGCAGGTCAGAGGGTGGGGTTGAAGGCCCTGCAGCGCCGAGGAGGGGTCCAAGAGTCAGAGGCACTCCTCTTCCTCCTTCACTAGGCCCAGCAAACTGTGGCACGTGGGTGGGGGGCGTGCAGGCGGATACTCACGGTCAGGCAGGGTGGAGCGCTCTACAACGGAGCCAAAGGGCCCATCCATGTCCACGCCGTGGGACTGTACCGCGAACTCATACTTGGTGAATGGCTTCAGCCCGCCAATGAGGATGTCTTCTCCAGAGCTGGGGTTCGGGGGAGAGACAGAGTGAGCGCCCTCAGACAGGCTTCAAGCCAGGGAGAAGCCCACATTAAACCCCTGCCTCCAGCCGGCCCCAGCCTGGAGGAGCTACTTCTTGGTGCCGCTAACCTCACCTCCCCCACACAGCCAGCAACCCATAGAGAGCTCGGATATACGCTACTCCACGTCTGATCCTTCTCTCTTCCTGGAAGCTTTCCTGAATTAACCCAAGTTATTCTGCAGCAGGGTGTTTTCTCAGACCAGAGCTCCTCGGGCTACCTTCCGCATGATGGGAGGGCAGGGTCCCCCACAGTGTCATTAGGGGAAGGGGACCAGACAACTCTCCCTTCTTATTGCTACACCCTGGTCAGCGGTCAGAGAAGAAACATCTGTGGAGGTCCTGGGTGTGCCCCTGCCTCCGCTGAGCCCGGCAGTCTATCATGCCTGCTGCCCCCCCTCCCCCCCCCGGCTGATACCTGGTGTAGTAGGTGACCAGGGAGGCATTCCTGAGCCCCCAGGGGCCGAAGCGGACAGTGTAGTTGACAATCTTGACTGTGGTAAAGTCAGGCTTCTTCCACCGCAGCCAGATGGAGGTGGAGCTGTTTGACTCTGCGTGGACGTGGGCAGGAGGCAGAGGTGGTCCCCTCTGGATAGGCAGGTCTGGAGGGGAATCCAAGCGTGGGGAGGGGCGGACACTCAGTCTCTATAGGTTTCATTCCCCCCCACCGTGCAGTTGAGACTTGGTTTCACTATGTAGTAGCCCAGGCTGGCCTTTAAGCTCCACCCTCCCACCCCTGCCTCTCCAGTGCAGCGGTGTGATACCACAACTGGCATTAGGCCTCCTACGGGACCTTATGACAGTACCTGTGTCTGGAGGTTTTTTTCTTTCTTTCTTTCCATTTATTTATTTAAAATATTTAAGTCTTAGCCACTGAGCCATCCCAGTCATGTATGCATTTGTCGTGTGGAGGGAAGGGAGTACTGCTGTGCATGTGGGGTCAGAGGGCAACTTGGGGGAGCCTGGAAACCAAACTCAGGTCATCTGGCTTGCAGCGAGCACCTTCACCTGCTGAACCATCTCACCAGCCCCCTCATGGGGATTCTTACGAGGTTAAATTAGTTGATACTTACAAAGCAGGTAGAAAACTTTCTGGTATACTGTATACTATTTGTGACAAATGTTTGTTGGATAGGCATACGATAAACTCCAAGAGAGCAGAGACTTTATTTGTGTTGTTCGTCACTAAATTTCTAGAACAGAGCAGGCAGGTGGTAGGTACTTAGTAAAATAATTGCTGAATGAGAAATGAACTAACCGGAAGCCAGGTTTCTTGGCTCCTTACTGAGTGTCGAGATGGATCATCAAGGTGACAAAGCAGGGCCACAGCAGCACAGCACAGTGAAAAACCCTTGCTTGGGAGTCAGATCTCTTGGGCCTAGTTTGTCTAGGCTTTGTGTGCCCTTAGATGGGTCCCTTTGCTTCTTTGACGCTTGTGACACTGTAACAGGATGTTGTCATCTATAAAGTTCACTCTCAAAAACTGAAATTAGCTCCAGAGCTGGTGCCTGCCTTTAATCCCAGCACTCCAGAGGCAGAAGCAGGTAAATCTCCAAGTTTGAGGCCAGCCTGGTCTACAGAGCAAGTTCCAAGACAGCTAGGATACACAGAGAAACCCTGTCTCTAAAAACAACAAAAAGAACTGTGAAATTGCTGGGCATAGTTGCACACGGCTTTAGTCCCAACTCTGGGGAGGCAGAGGCAGGTGGGTCTCTGTGAGTTCAAGACCAGCCTGGTACAGAGCATGTTCCAGGACAGCCAGGGCTACACAGAGAAACCCTGTCTCTAAAAGGCACCTGTCACCAAGCCCGAAGACTTAAATTTGATCCTTAGGACCCACATGGTGGAAGAGAAACAGATTCCTCTCACCCCCACAAGAGCACCCACATACGTGCACACAAAATAAATAAGATGTAATAAAAATTAAAAATAAATACTTTTTTTTAAACTGAAGAGTACATGCAGACAAACAAACCTTAAAACCTCATGAGCAGAGGGTTGGGCAGAAGCTCCCCAGGAGCTGGGGAGATGGCTCGGAAGTGAAGAGCACTTGCCACTCTTTGAAAGAATCTGGGTTTGCGGGGCTGTGGTGGCCCACAAACTTGGGAGGCAGAGGCAGGTGGATCTCTGTGAGCTCCAGGCCAGCCTGGTCTACACAGTGAGTTCCAGGACAGCCAAGACTACACAGAGAAACCCTGTCTCAAAACAACCAAACCAAACCAAACCAAAACTGACCCCCCAAAAATCTGGCTTAGATTCCCAGCACTCACATGACAGCTCCAAACTGACTATAACTCTAGTCCCAGCAGATGTGGAGCCCTTTTTAGGCCCCAAGAGACACCAAGATCATATGTGGAGCACAGACAGACACACACGCAGGCAAAACACCCCAACACATAAAGTTATTATTATTATTATTATTATTATTATTATTATTATTATTATTATTATTTTAGGTAAACCATAAAGATATTCTCCCTGCTTAAGAATTATGGGATAAACTGGGCGCAGTGGTGCAGGCCTGTAATCCCAGCACTCTGGAAGGCAGAGGCAGGCGGATCTCTGTGAGTCCGAGGCCAGCCTGCTCTACAAAGCGAGTCCAGGACAGCCATGGCTACACAGAGAAACCTTGTCTTGAAAAACAGAAAACAAACAACAAACAACAACAACAAAAGAATCGTGGGATAATCTGGTGGATGTTGTGGGATTGGTGGATGTGATTTTAAAAAGCGTCTAAAGGTTAAAATTGGCGCCAGACACGACTCATCAAACATGTGTGTTTCTCTTCCTCATTGGCCCAGTTCAGCCTGAGAATGAGGGGGCACCAGGGCTCCTGCCCAGGAGGATGGGCTGGGTGGCCTGCCGGCTGGTAAGGGCAAAGCCAAGGAGGCTCTGAGACCCTGCTGCCTCCCCTCACCTGGCGTGGGCGCCTTCTCCGTCCTGCCCTTCCACACAGCCGCGTAGCCGTCCTCGTGCTTGTTGAAAGCCACGAGCTTCACCTCGTACAGCCTGCCAGGGACTGGGGAAGGCGCGAGGGTCACTCTCCCTGCACCCAGCTTGCCCGGAGCACAAGACCCTCCCGAGCCCTGGCCGGCTCACCTAGCTGGGTCAGCTCATACTGCTTCACCTTCTTCTTGAGCCGCACGGGCCCCACGTCCCAAGCCTGGTCTCCACGGCCCCCTGGAGGGCGCCCACCGTCTGCCTCCTCCTCCTCCGGCCCCACCTCACGCCAGTAGAGTTTGTATCCAGAGATCTGGGTGGGGTGAGGGGGCGGCTGCCATGACACCACCAGGGACTCCATCTTTGCCCTCACCTTCAGCTCTGCAGGGGCAAAGAGGACTGGGGGCACGGGAAGATGATGGGGACAAGGGAAGAGGGAGGTCAGGGAGGAGGAGCAAGGCACAGCGAGGAGTTGTGCCTGGGCTTTCCCTACTGCTCCATTCTGCCACCACCTGGTGGGCTTGAGCACTGCATGTTAACTGCGCTGGAGCGTCTGCGGTGCGTGCACAAGAGGCCCACGCAGGTCTCTTGAAGCAGTAAATCAGGCCATGAAGGGAAGTCTGAGCCCATCAGCCTGAGAAGCACTACTTGGAGCCCAAGAATAGAGAGCTGGCTATAAAAAAATTTTTGAAGCATTTCTTTACTTACTTACGTATTTATTTATTTATTTATTTATTTATTTATTTATTTATTTATTTATTTATTTATTTTATTTATGTGCATGAATATGGCAGCCAGAGGACAAGTTGTGGATTCATTTCTCCCCTTCTACCATACAAATTCTGGGGAGACAATGGGAGTCTGATCTCCTAGAAAAAGGAGCAAGCCCCTTTACTAACTTGGGCCATGTTGGCAGCCCTTGTATATATTTTTCCTTCATTCTTATAATTCTACAATCCAGAGAGAAAGTGAGCTCAGAAAGTCAGCTAACCTGCCCAGTGTCTGAGTGTGGTGCCAGCTTTGTAGGCATTTAGTCACTCTACTCTTGGGCCTCTTGGCAAAGCCAGCTGTGTTTAATGAGTTCCTTCCTTTCTTTGAAATGGAGCTTCATGCATCTCGTGCTGCTCCCAAATTCACTATGCAGGTGAGGCCGCCCTTGAACTTCTGATCCTTGTGCTGGGACCACAGGCTTGTGCCACCCTGCTGGGTTTGTGCAGCGCTGGGGATCAAACCTAGGGCTTTGTGTGTGCTAGGCAGGCACGCAACCAAATGAGCATATTCTCAACGCAAGGAGCTCCCATCCTGTGCCAGCTGCTCTGTGTGTGACACACTATGAACCCTGCTGCCACCCTTGGTGGTAATGAAGCTTTAGGGATATGAGGGGCTGTCAGGGTCACAGAAGAATGGGGACACATTTGAGCCCAGCCCTCCACTTCCACGCCCAGGCCTCCCTGATGCATCCAGTTTGAGGGTGGGGGCACAGGGCACCTGTACCCACCGCCCGGGCTGCCCCTGTAGCTCCGTACCGTGGCTCTGGTTGTGCGTGCCAGGTGTTCTGTGCTGCACCCACTGGGAAGGCGCTCCATAGCCAGCTCCCGTGCCAGCCAAAATCCGGACTCGGTACACCTTGTTTGGCTGAAGTGAGTTTAACGTAAATTGTGTCTCATTTCCAGGCACCTCAGTAGAGAAAACTTGATCTTCTGGGACAAAAAGGACAGGCTGCTGGGTGTCCTTTATTGGGGACCATGATCTCTAAATTTACCACCCTGACTCTTCCACTTCAGGCCCCATAGGTCCTCTAGGCACTGAGCCCTCAGCATGGAGGCAGGCCCACGCCTTCAGGGTGACCCTGGGACCTCTGCCTCCAGCTGCTGAAGCCCCCTGGCCTTGGTTCAACATGGAAAGACCAAAAAATGACCTTCTTTTCCCCTGTGCACTGCCAACAACAGCCAGGACACGCTCCTTGTGCGGCCTGAGGACCAGCTCAGGGCACCCAACAGCACCTGGTGTCAGGAGCCCTGACTGCTGCCTTGGATCAGCCTCCTGCCTCTCTCTTTAGCTTTACTCTGACCCTAGCCACTCCGCTCTCTCACCTCTCCATTCCTTCAGAACCACATTACCCCCCCCCCCCCAACCAGCACCCTCTCCCCAGCAGGACGAGTCCATGCCCCACGTGCCCTCTAACCTCCCACCTCTTCCCAGGTGTTTAAACTAGAAGGGCTCTAAGGCTCAACTAGGTGAGCTGCTTGCTTCAAAGAAAGGAAACTGAGTCAGAGGCTCCACTCATACACATGGCACCTGCTCCCTGTGCTCAAGCTACTGGTCCCCTATGTCTTCCCCTTTCCTCTACTGCCTCCCAACACTGTGTGTGTGTCCAGGAGTGTGAGTGTTCGAATGTGTGCAGGTACATGTGTGTGCACAGACATGGAGAGGTCAGATGACAAACGACTCTGCTGTCATTTCTCTGGAATGGTCCACCTTCTCTTTTGTGACAGGGGCTCTCACTGGCCCAGAACTTAACATTTAGTCCAGTGAGCTCAGGGGGTCCTTCTGTCTCCATCTCCCCTGCACTGGGATTAAGGCAGGCACCACCGCCATGCCAGGCTTATTGAATTCAGGTCCTTGGGCTTGCACGAGTGCTTTACACACTGAGCTATCTCTCTAATCTCCCGTTGCTCTCTTACATGTGCCCCACCTGGGCCCCACTCCCACAGACTCCCCCATCTGGTGGGAACCCCCCCCACCGACGACTCCACACTGCCCCGTCCCACTCACCTTCCTTTCCCAAACCGTACTCTATCCTGTACTTCACCACCTGTCCGTTGCTCAGGCTGGAGGGCAGGGGCAGCCACGCCACCCTGATGTCCGAGGGGTTGGGGCTGGACAGGGTGAGCTGGGGTGCCACACTGGGGACTGAAACAGAAGAACATTGGCGTGAGCTCCACGCCACCGGCGGGGAAGTGACTTGCCCAGGTCACACAGCAAGTCAGAAGTGGGCCCAGGATCTGAGGGAGGAAAGGGGCCTCTCAGGGGAGCCCCAAGCTAGAGGATGAGGATACATCCTTCCTACCCCAGGCTGGCGGACAGTGTGGCCCAGGAGTGGTTATAGCCAGTGGGTGTCAGGGTCGCATGATACGGGGACTCACAAGAGCTGGACTCTAGTCCCAGCTGTCCTACTGACCTTGGGCAAGTCACTTTCATTTTCTGAGCCTCAGCTTCCCCATTTTGCACTGGGAAGAAGAACCTGCCCGCTCCTTTACAGGGCATGACAGAGGCACAAGGCAGGGGCGAGGGCCTTGAGGTACACTGTCCCGGGGGGAGAGTGTCTCTGGGCCCCAGGCCACTGCAGGCTCAGAGGCCCTACCGTCATCCAGTGTATGCACCAGGGCCGGGCTGGAGGTCCGGCTGGCCCCTAGCTGGGAGTAGGCCACCACGTAGAATTCATAATCCGTGTTGGGTTCCAGGTCCCGAACCTGTAGCTCGGTGGTGTCATTGTTTACTGCGAACTGGTACTCCACGTTGTCCACGCCTGAGGAGGTGGCACAGGGGACAAAGGAACTGTCACAGCCCACTCCGTGTCTAATCGGCAGGACTCAGGCTGGAGACCCTACTGGCCTATGTATAGCTAAATTGCCGCTGACGATCTAGGGCGGCGGCTATGAATGCCCCTGTCACCTAATTTACCCACTGTATTAACTCCAGAGAAGGTCAGGAAGTTCCCCGTGCTGAACTGAGGTAACGCCCACGGCTGTTAGTCAGCTGGGGTGAAAGATGATGGCTCCATTAGCCCCATAAGGAGAAGCATCCTCTCGGGGAAGGAGTGTGCGCACACTCTGAACCCTGCCGCTAGCCTGAAGGCCACCGCCTCGCTGGACTCTTTCCCATCGCTCCCCACCACCTGCAGGAGTCACCACTAGGCAGCCTTCCGTCGTTCAACCCGCGCCTGCCCTGCTCGGGGTCCCTCGGTCGCTAGCAGACATACCCCTTGCCTTTTGGTAGTGAAGGGAGAAGCCAATGATCTGCTCGCTGTGCAGCTCAGGCCGCTCCCAGGCCACCAGCACAGCGGAGCTGCTCAGCGGCGTGGCCGTGACCCGGGTCGGGGCGCTGGGCAGGCCCTCGCGCACCACCACCGCCAGGGGCGCAGCGGCGCACGCGGTTCCCGCGCTGTTCTCCGCCACGCACTGGTAGAAGCCGGCGTCCTGCAGGCCGATCTGAGTGATGACCAAGCTGCCGCCGCCACCCTGCACCTTGACGCGCCCGTTGGGTCGCAACGGGGCCCCGTCGTGCAGCCAGCGCAGCGCGGGCCGTGGCTCCCCGGACGCGCGGCACACGAAGCGCGCGGTGCTGGCCCGGGTCCGCGACAGCGCCTCGGGCGCCTGCGAGATGGCGGGGGCCGCTGTGGGCAGGAGAGAGACGCGACAAGACGGTCGGTTCCTCCCAACGAGGTCCTCTCCCCTCGTCACCCGGGCCCAGTTCGAATCCATCTGCCTGCCTCCTCGTCCCGCCCATTCCCGGCTCCTCCTCCTCCTCCAGCGCCCGTCTGGCAGATTTCCAGCTCTAACTTCACTGTCTCCTCCCCAGTGCCTCCTGTCCACAGCAGTTACTCCAGCCCTCAGCGAGCCCGGCCCCCAGTTTTCTGTTGTGTAGAGACAAGGTCTTTTGTAGCCTACACTGGCCTTGAATTTCCGATCTGCCTAACTGAGCATCAGCCCAGCTGTCTTTTTTTTTTTTTTTTTTTTTTTGGTTGATTGTTGTTTATTAAGTTTGTGTTGAGATTCGCTTTTCGCCCTCTAGCTGGCCTCAACTCTTCTGCTGGGGCTGGCATCGAACTCACACTCCTGCCACAGCTTTCCAAGCGCTGCCACCCCTCAGCCCATTCCCCTGTCCCTCCCATAGCCGCATCCCGCTCTGCTCGCCCACCCTCTCACCCCCATCACCCAAGGCAAGCCTTACACACCCGCCTCTACTCCACTCCTTCCTCCCGCTCCGGAGTCCAGTGCTCCAGTAGTCACCATTAGTCAATAAAGGCTCGTCGCAGGCCGACCCCCTCCACGTTTCACCTTCTAGGACCGCCCTCATCCCTCTACCGCCCACCGGTCCCTGGCACCGCACAGCTCCAGCCCTCACCCAGCACCCGGAGCTCAGCGGCAGCAGTGGCGAAGTCGCGGGTGCGAGGCTTGTTGGCCCGGCAGACATAGACACCAGAGTGCCGCGGCTGCGCCCTGGCGATGAGTAGATTGGTCCGGCCCAGAACGACGACATCCGTGGAGATAGGCTTCCCATCTGGAGACAGAAAAGGGGCAGGCTGCTGAGACTGTCCCGAGGACCCCACCACACACACACACACACACACACACACACACACACACACACACACACCACAGCAGCCTGGTAACTCTGATCCCTATGTGGAAAGGCAGATGGGAAGTGGTTAGACAATGGTGGGCAGGGCAGACATTTAATCTCTCTTTCTCTGGTTTTTCAAGACAGAGTTTCTCTGTCTAGTCCTGGCTGTCCTGAAACTTGCTCTGTAAACCAGGCTGGGCTGGAACTCACAGATTCTGCCTCTGCCTCTCCAGTGCTGAGATTAAGGACAAGCACCACCACCACCAGGCTTTAATACAACCTTCTTTAGACTTTATTATCACGTGATTGTGTGTACATGCTTGCATGTGCTTATGGAGGTCAGAAGACCACCTTGTGGAGTCAGTTCTCTCCTCTCTTGAGGTAGAGGCTCCCAAGCTGGAGCCTGTGAGTTACTGTACCACCCTGCCCATTCCCAGCCCCACTCTCCTCTTTCTGCACTCACCCTGTCGGACCCAGGACACAAAAGGCGTGGGGTCAGCAGAGGCCACGCACTCCATCACTACACTCTGTCCGGACACCACCGTGGTGTTCTCTGGAGCTGCCACAATGACCACATCCTGGGCCCTGGTGCCCTCCAAGGACCCTGTAGAGAAGAAAGGAGGACGGGGTCGCTGGGACACTGTGGCTCCTTCTGTCGGGAGAGGGAAGCAGCTGCCAAGCCCAGCAGAGCTGTCTGCATCTTAGAGCTCTCTCTCAGAGTCAGAAAAATGCTCTCCGACACAAATGAATCTCCCAAATTACTGAACCTCCTCCCATACTTCCTTCCCAAATCTGGCCCAACATCTGCCTTGGACTCAGCACTCAGTTCTAGATCTAACACTGCCTATAAGATGTGAGTTAGGCAGATCTCTTCTCAAAGTGCCTTGAGGTTCTACGTGTAAAACCAAGAGGTGGGCTCCCACTTTCAGCCAGGAAGCTTCCCGTTGCATTTCTTGTCCAATAAACTCTCTCCCTGCGGCAGAATGGTGAACACCTTGTTTGTTCGGCAGGGGGAGGCAGAGATCCAGTGCCTGAGAGAGCCGCAGCCCAGAGAAGCTCAGGGACAGAGGATGAAACCAGCCAGGGGAGGGCATGGTTCAGCTGAGCGCGACCTTGGGGGAGGCTTGCAATGAGATCTATTGAGCAGCAGCTGAGTACCAAACACTTTCCATTCCTGGCTCAGGGTCAGACAGATGGTGAGGAGCGTCAGGATTCAAAACAGGTCTTCCTGACCCCTAAAACAGCGCCCTTCTTACTACCTTATCCTGGCAGGAGCTTTTTAAAGAAAGGCAGGAAAGGACTTCTAAAACAGCCCACCAGCTAAAGATGCTTGCCACCAAGCCTGATGACATAAGTCAGATCCCAGGAACCCACTCAGTGGACAGAGACCACAGACTTCCACAAACCATTCTCTGCTCACAAGTGCCCCGGGACTTGTAAATGAACACATGAAACAAATGTAAAAAATTGAAGAAAAAAATAAAAAGAAAGGCAGAAAAGGACCAGAGCACACGTGGCAAGGAACAAGACTGGCAGAAGGAGATTGGGGGTGCACTCCCACCTGCCCAGAGTCCTTAGGGCACCTGGAGGGGCAGAAGGGACCAGATACTGCTGGGCATTGACGCCCCTCCTTTGATGCCTTGCCTGCTCACCAGTCCCTGTTCAACCCTAGGAAACAGATATTCCATAAGAAAAGAAGCCACCCCCCACTGCAAGTTGGAGCCTTGGGTCCCAAACCCCAGTTCTATCCCGTGTAGAACTACTACCCAATCAGCTTTCTGAAGACCCAGACCTGGAGATCCCCAGGTTTCCTGTCCCCATACCTCTAAGGGCCACACTGAGCGAGGCCTCACGGCTGAAGCGTTGGCGGGCTGAATTGGTGGCCACACAGCGGTAGGAGCCCGTATCACTGTCCTGGACATCCAGGATCTGGAGGACGCCATTGGGAAGGGTGATGAGCCTTGGGAAGGAGCAGAGGGAGCCTGTGAGGGGAGGGGAGGTGATGGAGGAGGTGCCCAGAATGACATAAACGCAAATCCAGACTTTAAGATACAACCTCACCTCACAGACTGGCAAAGACCAAAAGAGTCAATAACAGCTGAGGTGGTGGGGAAATCGAGGAAGACCCACTTGTCTTGCTGGCCTCACCTAATACACTCTCTTTCCCGGGCAACCTGGTAACAGTTCAACATCAAGAAGATTTTGATCTAGCCCTGGTACTTCCGGGACTCTCTACCACAGCCTCAGGCACGTGCAGCAAACATGGCGATGTTCACTGCAGCCCTGTCCACAGAGCCAGAGGCCGAAAACTGTTGGTTGCGTCCTGGCTTCACGGGTCTGGGGATGTCCTGCAATGGAATGCTGCAGGTCCAGAAGCCATCTGCACAGTGCGCTCTGGTGCCCCAAGATAACATGAGTGGAGACCCAATTTCTTCCTAGTCTGCACAAATACTGAATGTTCCTATAAAAAGAGGTTGTCTCTGCAAAGGGGGCCTGGCAGCCTGGAGGCTGGAGTGTGAGAAACACACACACACACACACACACACACACACACACACACACACACACACCAATCTGGGTTTCTTGCTTCTTTTTTTGTTTTGTTTTTTCAAGACAGGGTTTCTCTGTGTAGTCCTGGCTGTCCTGGACTCACTTTGTCGACAAGGCTGGCCTGGAACTCGTAGAGCTCCGCCTGCTTCTGCTTCCACAAGTGCTGGTATTAAAGGTGTGTGCCAGCACACATCCAGCTCCATTTGGATTTCTTTTTTTTCCTGAGGGTTTTTGAAAACTATGCACGTGCAGGTGTGGCGTGTGTTAGCGTGTGTGTAGATCTGCACCGGTCTACACGTGTGTACACGTGCACAGGTCTGTGCGGGCGTTAGTGCGGTACCTGCAGAGCCCTGAAGACGCTGGAGTTACAGGCGGCTGTGAGCAGCCTGGTGTGGAGGCTGGGGGTACTCTGCAGGACCAGCATATACTCCTAACCCTGAGCCATCTCTCTGGTCCCCACCCTCTTTATTAACCTCTAACCTTTGTTGTTTTTTTTCTCTCCCTAATAAAAATTCCCCTATTCCCTTATCTCATTTCATCCTCAAACGAATCCCAAGATACAAGAGAATCACAGTCTCCATTTTATGGTAACAGACTGAATCCCATAGTAGGATGTTCACCCAGGGACTTCACGCTGCATTAAAACCTGGACCCAGGGCTGGGGATGTGGCTGGTTAGTAAGGTTTATCTAGTATGCACCAGGCCCTGGCTTCCGCCTTCAGCGCTGTATAGATCAGTAATGGTCCGTGCCTGTAACTACAGCACGAGGGAGGTGGAGGGAGGAGCCTGTGCTACATGCTGAGTTTGAGGCTAGTGTAGCTGGCTTGATGTCAAGCCACAAAACAAAACATCTCCAACCCAGCTCTCCTGGTCCGAGAGGCTGTGTCCAGCCCCTGCTCATAGTTAGGAATGCCTGTGGAAGAGAATGGGTGTGCTTTCCAGCAGGCCCCACCCAGCAATCTGCACGGCAGTTTGGAGGACCAGGAGGGATGAGGCCATTGCTACCTCCTGGGCGGAGGGTTGAGGATGTCAGGAGACCCTTCTTGAGAAATTTGGGGGTGGTGAGCACTGAGTCTGCTCAGTGGAGTGGAAGGTGATGAGGCTGTCTCCAGGGTCAGCTCCAGGTGGTGAAAGCCTTAGGGTACAGACTGGTGGAGCCAGATGGGGACAGGCATTTGTGTGCTGGTGGAAGACTTTTGCTCCTGGAGAAGCAAGGGCTGAGGAAACCTAAATGTGAGAGCGGTGAAGTGGCCAAAGGACTGAAGAAGGCCACAGGAAGACACTCTAAGCAGGTGCTTGGGAACCTGCTATGGCTGTATCGCCCCTTCATTTATCCCTCAGCTGAACCTGTGTCTACACCCAGCCTCCCACCTCAGCTCCAGATCCACTGGCAGATGTGCTGAGGTAGAGAGGTGGGGGCAGTGAAGCAGGAGAGCATGCAGGGAAATACCTGAGCCAGCACCCAACCTGCTGCCGCCAGAAATCAGTGGCAAACAAGCAGAGCCCTCCTGAGGCCCCGTGGCACACTACCTAACCTGCTGCAATCTGTGGCTCTTCCTTTTCCCTCCCTCCTCCAGCCAGTCTGTGTCTCTGGGAATCCCCCCACTCTCTAACCCTAAGGGTCTGGTCGTGTCAGGGAACTGGCCTGAAGAGCCGAGAGAGAACCTGCTTCTTGAGCAACGCCTCGTTCTTAGCTGCGGCTGCAGCCAGAGACAAGGCCCGCACCCTACTCCTGGCTGTCTAAACCTTTTCTGGTTTTGTTACAATGTGGTTTTGGAGGCTCTGACTTCTGAAAGGTGTCCAGGATGTGTTTAGTAGGGGAGAAGTCACAAAACAGTGTGTAGGAAGCAAGCCTGGCTTCGGAAAGCGGTTAAGGGCTAGGTTGGGGTGCATGAAGAAAAAGCTGGCATTGGCAAAGCTTGCATAGTGCGTGGGGCTTCCTCTGTGATGGGGGATTATTGGGGACTTTTACTTGTTGAGTGTTACAAAATGAAAAAAAAATTGAGATAGGTTATCACAGGATGGTCTGGAACTCATTGTGTATGGCTAGGATGTTTGATCTTCCGATCCTCCTGCCTCTACCTTCCCAATGTTGGGATAGGAAATTTTCTTTCTTTTTTTTTGGGGGGGGGGAGAAGTGAAGGGGATGGTGAGACAGGGTTTCTCTTTCTGTGTAACCCTGGCTGTCCTGAAACTTGCTCTGTAGACCAGGCTGGCCTCTGTTTCCCAAAACATGCACCGCCACCACCACTCGGCATGAAACTACCAAACGTGAAAAGTGTGTGTTTCCACACTTTTGTAGCTGTGGGCTTCAACACAGAAGGAGAAGTGGCAAGGAGAGAGAGAAGTAGTCCTGATGCGTGTGATTGGGATGTGTCTGGGCAACCGTTTTCTCATCTAAACAAGGGTCCACTGATTCCTGTCCTGCACAGTCCCAGGAGCTCACATTCCTTAAGAGACATGGACACTGTAAGTTACAAACTGCAAACACATTTACACAGGTGTGAGCCACACCTGTATTTCAAAGGACCTGATGGAACACTAAAAATGGTAAGAACTGTTTCATTAGTAGGTTTAGAAGTAGGTGACTTCTAATTTTTAGTTTCATTCATGACTGGCTCCCATGGGGGAAAAAAAGTACCCCCTATTATTCAAAATTAGTGTAAGTAAGTTTGGGGTGTGGCTCAATTGGTAGAGTAATTTCTATCGTACACAAAACCCTGGGTTTTATCCTCAGCACTTCATGAACAGGTGTGGGGGCACATGCCTGCAACCCCAGTACTGGGGAAGTAGAAGCAGGAGAATTAGGAGTTCAAAGCCAGCCTAGACTCTAAGAGACTCTGCCTTAAAACAAACAAACAAACAAACAAACAAACAAACAAACACTACCAGGATGCTACCTGGGTGTTTAGCCTTTATCATTAGTTAAAAAAAAGAGAGAAAAAGAAAAACCAAACCAAACAAAACCGTGCCTGCAATTGTACTGCAAACGCTCAGGGCCAACTCTAAGGCATGCGATCTCCTGCAGCCACTGGGCTGAGGTTATGACAGCCAGGTTTTTTTATTTGTTTATCTGGGCACATGCAAAAATACATACCTTGGCCGTAATCAAGTTGCTGTTTTAGACATTTCTTTATTCCCTGACACAATGTGCTGGGACATGTGAGCCTGGGCTATTTATAGGCCGGGATCAATTTTCAGAGGATTTGGTGGCAAGCACTGCTGGAGCCGGGGAGCTGGCAGCCCCATCTCATGGGTGAGGTCTGTGGCTCCCTGGGATAATCCCTGAATTAGATGCTGGGAGGGGAAGTCTGATCCCCACTATTTTGATGAGGACAGCCTGGTCTACATAGTGAGGTCTAGACAGCCTGGGAGACCCTGTTTCAAACAAAAACAGAAACCTAACAATGAGAGAAAAACAAAACCACAATTAATAAATGGGGCTAGGTATGGTGGCACAGGACTGTAATTCTAAGACTGGAAGCTGACGCAGAGGCCAGCCTGGGCTACCTAGCAAGGCCCTGTGTCAAAAAAAACAAACAAATAAACAATTAAAACTCCCCCCCCCCCCCAAATAACAGGTTAGGCAATGAGATAAATTTTCTTTCTTTTTTGTTTATATGAACTTTAAAAATGTTTCTTTGGGGGTTGGAGAGATGGCTCAGGGGTTAAGAACATTAGCTGTTCTTTCAAAGGTCCTGAGTTCAATTCCCAGCAACCATGCCGTGGCTCACAACCATCCATAATGAGATTTGGTGCCCTCTTCTGGCGTACAGGAACACATGCAGGCAGAACACTGTATAAATAATAAATAAATAAATCTTTAAAAAGAAAAAAGGTATCTTTGGATCCAGCCACGGCACCTGTAATCCCAGCACTCAGGAAGGCAGAGGCAGGCACATCTCTGTGAGTTTGAGGTCAGCCTGGTCTACAAAGTGAGTCCAGGACAGCCAAGACTACACAGAGAAACCCTGTCTCAAAGAGAGAGAGAAACAAAACAACAAGAAAAAATGTATCTTTGGGCTGAAGATCTAGCTCAGTTACTAACAGTACTTGCTTAGCAAGTCCTGGGTTCCATTCCCAGGGCCACGTAAGTGGTTATCTCAGTACCGAGCAGACAGCAAGATCAGGAGTTCAGGGTCATCCTAGGCTAATGTTGACTTTGAGGCCAGCCTGTGCTACAGTGAGGCCTTGTCTAAAAACAAAACAAAACAAAAGAAAAAAACAAACACGCTATAAAGATCACATTTTGGGAAATTACAGCTTAATGTCCTTCCCACGTCATTTCACAGATATGGGGAGAACAGAGCTGAATGCATGTGCCAAGCTATGTAAGGATCCTGTCTGTCAACTTTATCTGCTCACAGGTGCTCAGGGACTTTTCTACACTTTCCCTTCCCACCACGGGACAAAAGTCAGTAAGGGTGGGGGCAGCCTGACAGTCAAGGAGTTGGGGGTACTTGGGAGTGATTTGGAAGCCAGTGTTCTGAACCCAGGGGGAGCCTGCTTCCATGCAGCAGGGGGCTTGAAGTGTCCCAAAGATGTGTAAGGATCCATGGGGGGAGGACCAAGCCTTGAAGCCACAGAGGCAGCGAGCCTCTGGGTTCTAGCCCGCTGTGTGCGCGTCTGGACTTGCCAGAAGTCCATGGCAGGTTGTCCTCTGCTTGGCTTTCAACCTGGAACTTCCCCAGGATTGTTCCGCCAAGCCACTGTCTTTATGAAAAAAGGGGAGAATGAAACAAGACAGACCCTGCAGCCTGCTGATCAGGTGCCGGAGGAGCCTGACAGGGTAGAGTGGAGACCAGAAGAGAAGTAGGAGTCCAGGGGAAACACCAGAAGAACCTTGGAAAGAACAAGCTGAACGGAGGCCAACCTGCCAGTGGCTCCTGGTGTGGTCATAAATAAATAAAGCAAATGGTGCTAGGAAGGGCTGTAGACGGTCCCCCAGTTCTGTGCACCCCAGCCTGGCAGGCGGCTTATCTTCCAGAGAGGAAGCCTTCTCACTGGGCTAGAAGTCAGGCTAGTGGTTGGGTGAGTTTAGGTGAATGGAGCCACCTTGGCTGTGAGAATCCCAGTTCTAGGCATGCCCCAGAACCCTCTGCCCTGCATATTGGCTCAGACTCCCTGTAGGACACTCACCGAGGCTCCTCAGGCACCGTCACCTGGTTCTTTTCCCAAGTAATGATGGGGGCTGGCAGCCCCTCAGTGTGGCATTCAAAGCGTGCTGTCCCGTTCTCCTCCACTGTCTGGGACTCGGGGTGCAGAGAGAAGTTTGAGAGTGCTGGGGATGAGCATAGTGATGAGAGAGAGTGAGAGCAAGGGCAAGAGAGCAAACACAGTAAGCACAGTGGCACGGAACACGGAGTCATGGAAACACACAGCCAAGCAAATCCAGAACAAGGGAGACACAGTTGTCAACCAGAGCAAGGTAGCCAAGAGAGAAGAAATAACCACTGGTCAGATGGTGCTGGCAGATGCCAACATTACCATCCTGGTCACTATAGAAAGGTGCACATTTCCTAGTAGTCTGTGCCTCTGGAGGGCTCTAAGGAGCCAGTGCCAGGAGGATAGGGCATGGCTACATCCCTGTACCCTGTGCTGTGTGGGTACGGACGAGAAGAGAAACCTCTGGGCCCCTGACCTCTTCCTGGCTGACAAGCCAGCCCTATACATTAGAACAAAGGGTGGGAAGAGGAGGGTGATGGAGTGAAGACACACCTGAGGGGACCCCTTGAGTGGGACAGGACAGGAGGCAGGGAACCTGGGTTCCTGGTCCTGGTGCAGGTAACTATCTTTAGATCCTTCTCCCCACCCCATCCCGTCCCTTTGGTCTCCCAATCTCAGCCCTCACCCCAGATGCAAGCACTTACTGGCAAGCTTGACCACAGCAACCTGGCTGGCCACCACTCCCAGCGGGCCATGGGCCAGACAGGAATAGCTGCCCTCAACGACCTTCCGGGTCCCAAGAGCTTCATCACCATCGCTGTCCTCCGGTTCTCGAGGCGAGGACAGCCGCAGGGAGCCATTGGCCAGCAGGTGCAGGTTGTCATGCTCCAGCACAGCACCTCCGTCCCTGTTCCAGGTCACCCTGGTGGGCGGACTGGCAGCGGCGGCCCCCAGGCTACAGTCCAGCACCACAGCCTGCTCAGGGCCCAGGATCACCTGCAGCGGCCCCACGTCACAGCTCAGCTTGACCATTGTCTCCTGGGGCAACAGCTCCCCTGTGAGGGGGAAGAAGCATCAGGGCTGTGAGCGTGCAGCCTCCTGGTCCCTGATCTGCCACCCAGTGCCAGTCACTTATGGGAAGACCCTGTATCTATCGGAACCAGTTCTCCCTTTGCCAGCAGCTCCTTACTCTTGGGTAACATCTCCCCATAGTTTGGCTTCTTCACACACACACACACACACACACACACACACACACACACACACAAGCTCACAGCAGCCTATTACAACAGCTGGAAAGTAGCCTCAACCCAGATGTTTGCATTTTTCATCTGATGAGTGGCTGATACTTTACTCAGTCAGCAAGAGGGTGAAGTGCTCCAAATGCTGGTGCATAGAACCCTGGAGACTTTATGCTGAGGGAAAGACACCAGTCACCAGAGGCCACAAACTTTGTGATCTCATGTCTGTGAAATGTCCATCAGTCGGAAAGTGGATTAGCGGCCACCAAGACCCTTGAGCAGAGAGGAATGGGAAGTGACTGCTAAGGGGCACGAGGTTTCTTTTTGATGAGAATGTTCTAGAATTAGACGGTGGCCAAGGCAACAGAACTTTATTAGTATATTCAAAACCACAGGGTGGAGCCCAGTGGGCTGGCGACGTAGCTCGGATGGTGGAGGAGAGCTTGGTTAGCATGCATGAGGCCAGGGTTTGACCCCCAGCACTACAGGGATGGAGCAGGGGCATCCATAGTTCAAGCTCATCCTCATCCGCAGCTATGTAGCAATTTGGAAGCCAGCCTGGGCTATATGTCAAAAAAAAAAGAAAGAAAGCATGCTTGTACACATGGTAAATTCTATGCAAGTGGTGAGCTGTGTCTTAGTTTAAAACAAACATGGCGATTCTTTCCTTTTAGGGCTGTGGTGGGTGTCCACTGGGACAATGTGTACAAGATGTAGCATTGCCTGGCGCTGTGTGGTGGCTCAGTGGTTTTCTTCCCTCAGGAATCCAATGGGTCAGTTCTACCACTATTACCAAAGCAAATATACATCACAGGCTAGAAAACTTCTGTAGTTGGAAAACTACATGTAGTTGGAAAACGTGCCATGAGTGTAAGACAAGTATGAGAACGCGCACTAAGAGACAGACAGACAGACACACACACACACACACACACACACACTTACATGCTGCCTGTACAACCTCACCCTGTCCCTGCCAGGAAGGAAAGAGGAGTATCAGAGTAGAAGGCACACTCTCCTAGATGGAGGCAAAATCGCTAAGGGAAAGATTTCTTTTTCTAAATGCTGATTTCTTTTTAATAATTTTTTTTTTAAATTTTATTTTGTGTGCATCAGTGTGAAGGTGTCAGATCCCTTGGAACTGGAGTTACAGACAGTTGCGAGCTGCCATGTGGGTGCTGGGAATTGAACCCGGGTGTATTTGGAAGAGCAGACAGTGCTCTGAACCACTGAGCCACCTCTCCAGCCCCTGGGAAATACTTGTTATCACAGTCAGTGCTTCACCAGGGCTCATCACTATCACGCAGCTATGGGTCCCCATGTGGGTCCTTCATCGCAGCTGACCTGCTGGCCTATCCCATAAACACTCAGTAGCTCCCTTCTTAGTCTCTGGCTCGACTCCTCACTGCAAGGCAGAGTGGCACCTCTGAAAGCGGACTAAGGATGGGGTGACATCCTCAGGAGGCGGGTCTGGGGTGACAAAGCAGGAAGGCTAGGCAATCAAAACATACGGCCTTGGGCCAGGCACTTCTTCCGGGTCTTGGTTTATTCACTGGGACACAGATGTCTGTTCCGGAGCAAACCCAGCACCATTGCCACATCATCCCACACTGTTCTTCTGTCTGCCACACTGGTCAACACCTACACCCCTCTGTGTGTCCATGTTTTCTCTCTATCCAAAGAAGAACAAAATAGCCCAGGAGCTGGAGAGATGGCTCAGTGGTTAAGAGCACTCCTTGTCCAGAGGTCTGGGATTCAGGCTGAGCATTTCCATCAGCTCACAACTATCTAGAACTCCAGTTCCCGGGGCTCTGATCCCCTCTCCCGACCTCTGCAGACAGGAGGCACACAGGCACACCTGCAGGCACAATACCTATACTCATAAAGGTAACGATAATAATGCTGGTGATAGTAATAGGTTTGGCGGCAGAGCTGGCCTGAGTGACACACTCGTGCTAGGGAAGAAGGCAGTCAGTCGCCTCTCCTCTGCTGGTGCAGGGAGGTGCCAGGGGCTGGGAGGATGGCCCATTGAGAAAGTGTTTTCTGCACAAGCGTGAGGATCTGAGTTTGGATCCCCAGCACTCACATCTGTAACCGCAATACTGGGGGGGGGGCGCGACAGGTGAATCCCTGGAGCCCGGTTTAGCCAATGAGCTCTAAGTCCAGTGAGAGCCTGTCTTAAAAACTAAGGTGGGGACTCGAGAGATGCTCAGCCATTAATGGGTATGTTACCCTTGCAGGGTGCTGGGTTCAATTCCCAGCACCTGCATGGTGGCTCACAACTGTAAGCCTAGTTCTAAGGGACCCTAGGCCCACACACCTCCACACACATATCCACAAGCAAAACACTCACACACATCAAATAAAAAAATTCTAAAATAATTTAATTATTTATCATAATTTATTATATTATCACTATGCAATAGCTTTAGTGGTGGTATTTGCACACGTGATGTCAGGACAAGACAGCAAATGCACAGTCTGAGCAGACAGGCCAAGAGTGAATAAAGTTTCATGTTACTTTAGCCGCTGAGACAGCTCGAGGCCACCTCCTCCCCAGTCTCCCTTCTCAGCTGTAGCGTCCCCATCTGCCGGTATAAAGGACACCCTTAGCTTCAGGGAACTCCATCTCATCCATGCCCTCACCTTAAAAAAAGGATGACCTCTGACCTCCTCATGCACACCCTCATGTGAACCTGTACACACATCATACGTGCCAGGGATGTGTACATCACACACACACAGAGATCAAGGTCCCAGTCTCACTTTACCTGTCAGCGGTGACAGCTAGGTTTCCTCTCTGAGACTCAGTTTCCAGGTATTTAAAATGCAGATGCTACTGAGCCTGTGAGAATCAACCAACCGCTGCCTGCCAGGGGTTCAAGGGCAGAGCCTAATGGACAACGCTCAAGAGGTACAGGCGCTCATTCTTTTTAGGTGAGGTACTGGGCATAGAACCAAAGGTTTTGTGCAGGTCAGGCAAAAGCTCACCACACAGCTACGCCAGAAGTCCCATTCTTTAAGACCCTGGGCACACGGTAAGCTGCTACACAAACGCTCTTTGCTGCCCTTAGCATCCAGCCCTTTCTCTTCTAAAGCCCCAGATTCCATGATTCAAATTCAGAGTTGTGGAAGGCAAGCCTGGGCTCTCAGCCCAGCAGCTTCAAATGCTCTGGTGCAGGGGCAGGGCTGTAGGCTTGGATTTCAGGGGAGAAAAGCCCCACATAACATGAAGCTTCGAGCCCTCTGGCAGCCTCCCCCACCCCCTAAAGCATGTCCGGGGCTTGGAAAATCCCCTGCCGTGCTGAACAAACAATGTGAACAGTTGGGGCCCAAGCAGCTGCTGGGTATGTCAGCGGCCCGGCTCTGGCGGGCAGGACAGCCGCCAGAGGGGCTGGTGGCTGGCAGGGGGGCCCAGGAGCTCCAGTTCCCTTCCTGAATATTCATGGATCAGCAGATGTCTAGCTTCACCACCTCAGAGGAACCCAGCAAGGCGAAATCAGGGAAAGCCTCAGGGACGAATTCACAGAAAGAACCGGGATCCACCTCACAGAGCAGCGGGGCTGCGCCACAGCCCCAGCGGACCCATTTCTAAGGCAACTCCCGAAGTTCAAGGTCCATTTTGCGGACGAGGAAACAGTGACCAGAAAGAAAGGTGGGGTGGGGAGATCTGAGCAAACTGTCCTTTGACTTTCAGGGGATGAATCCGCAACTGGGGAGGGGGCCAGTCTCCTGAAAAAAAGGTTTTCCAGGAAACTTTGCCCAGATGTCGGCCTCTCTCCAGGAGACTTCTCTGCCTTCCTCCGGGGAAGATTTTGCAATTCTCTTAAGTACCCTTCCTCTCTCCTAAAGGTGAACCAAGCTTTGCGCCTCACCCCCAACCCCTTCCCCAGGATTTAGGTCCAGTCATTTGTTGCACAATCTTGGGTTAGCCCCACCCACTTGTCAGTTTCCCCATATTTGCATCAGACTTCTTGGGCTGCAGCTCGGGCCTAGCAGGCTGAAGGCCCTGGGTTTAATCCCTAGCTCTGGATAACTAGGGCTTGGTGGTACACACGTGAAAAAGCAAAGTATCGGCACTGGGGAGACTGAGGCATGAGACCCAGAAGTTCAAGAGCAGGGTAGGCTCAACACTACATACACAAAAGTGCAAGGTCATCCTCAATACAGGGAGTTCAGGTCCAGCTGTGTTCCAAGAAGACCAAAGCAAACCAGACCAAACCAAATTTCTTCCAGGAACAGAGAACTTTTGTTTGAAGCTCACTGACAGCCTGAAACGTCATTTAATTAAAACAAAACAAAACAAAACAAAAGATTAATTCTTATGTGCTTAAGTGTTCTGCCTGAATGTATGTATATGCACCACATGCCTGCAGGGTGCCTGTGCAGGTAGAAGAGGGCTCCCCGGAACCCCGACTTCCTTGTGGGTGCTGGGAACCACTGGGCCCTCTCAGCCACCAAGATGTCGCCCTGGCTTCTGCCTTTCTTTTTAAAAGTCTTTTTACTCTGCTCCATAAAATAGCAATGTCTACTTTATTATGTGTCCGCTTTCTCCACCACCAAGCCCCTAGGAGTGGTATCTGAAAGGGGATAGACCTTCCTTGTCCAAGGGCTCTGGCTCCCCCAACCACTGTATGGCTGACTCCCTGACTCCCAAAGTCCTTTGCAGCAGTATTTCCATCTCTAGACTGGTGTGGCGGGAGCACACAGCAGGTACCGGGAGAGCTGCTGATCATCAGTCTTTTGCCTGCAGGGTTTTCCCCTCAATTCTCTTCCAGTGTTTTGGTTTTTTTTTTTGTTTTTTTTGTTTTTTTTTTTTTGTAAGACCCTATCAGAGATACAGAACTTCTGTTCTTTTGGGATCTCTCGACCATTTCTCAATCTTAGCATTTTCTTTTTGAGATAGGGTCTTTCCACATAGCCCTGTCTGTCCTGGAATTCACTGTATAGACCAGGCTGACCTTGAACTCTCAGAGATCCCCATACCTCTGCCTCCTGAGTGTTGGGATTAAAGGCTTGTGCTACTATGCCTGGCCCTCAATCTTATTTTTCAAACTTTTTTTTTTTTTTTGAGACATGGTCTCACTATGTAGCCCAGGATCCTCCTGCTTCTGCTTCTTTTACAGGTTTGGGCCACCATGCTGGGCTCTGAGAAGCAGCCCTGTGCCCACTTAAGAGGATACATTAGATTTTATTAAATCTATGAGAACCTAGTCAGAAAGGCACTCTGCTATAGAGTTCTGGGGTCTGCTTGGAGCTGTTTGGTGAGGTCATCAGGAGCCTGAGTTGGGTTCCGTTCTCCAGGAATGTTCAGGAAGGACAGGGCATGCAGGTGAGGGAGGGAGGGAGCAAGGCCAAGAACTTGTGACAAACAGCAGAGCTTCCTCGCTGCTCTGCACAAATTTACAGCTCATTGTCAGTGGAAGGGCAGACCTCCTGACACATAGGCCACTCTTCTCCCCCAAAAGACACAAGTCAGCTTCTCGCAGAACCCTGGCCACCTTCCTTACCACACACTAAGTCCTTCTCTCCAACGGCTGGAAGGAGAGTCTGGATGGGTGCCAGGACACAGGAGGGGCCTCTATGTACAATCCTAAGAGTGAGGCTGAGTGGCATCTAAGGTGACAGCAAAGCCACATGAAACATGGCCTGCCTCCACCAGGTCCCCCTGATAACGCTGTCCACCCTGCCATACATAACAATCCACCCCGAAGCCTCTGGGTCCCTTGCTATTTCTTCCTAGAAAGGCTTTGAACCAGTCTGACTTAGACACTTGTCTCTCCTCCTCTTCCTGCCGGTAGAAAACTGGGTGCCTGAATGCTGCAGTGACCACTCTAGACTGTTCTCAAGACAAGGTCCCATATAGCCCAGGCTGGTCTTGAACTCTATGTGCAAATGAGAATGACCTTGAACTTTTGATCCCCTCGCCTCTGCCTCCCAAGTGCTGGGATTACAAGCTAGGCCACAGGGCCACCTGCCTGCTGGGCAAAATGAGCTACAACCCTGGTCTGGTTTTTGGTCCGCCCTTAACAATCTCTTAGGATCATATCCTACTTGGCCTTTAGGATCATATCCTAGTTGGCCTTCAGGCTTTAGCATCTAAAACAATGTGTTGTGTAGAGTAGATCCTCAATACATATTCCTCAAATGGCTGTGTAGACCCTCTCAAATAATATCATAGAATCCCTTATGCCTCTCTGAGCTTCAGTTTTGTTATCTGTGAAATAGCTAAGAGTGATCTTCAGGGCTAAGATTGATCTAAATAAGACAGACAGAAGCTGCACGGCATATTATGTGGCCTCTACTAAACACCTAATAAAACGCTGCGATAACTTCGGGACTGGTGGCAGGGCATGCGCTGGCTGGCAGTGTGCTTCTCAACCCTGGGTCCAGTACTGCACATACTGTGTGCTGGTGAATCCTGTGAGCCCAACACTCAGAGGGCAGAGGCAGAACCAGCAGTTCAAGGCTGTAGAGTGAGTTCAAGGCCAGCCTGAGCTACATTGGGCCTGTCTGAAACAAGCAAGCAAAAACCACACAGGAAAAAAAAAAAAATAGCAAACTCATACTAAAACTTTGCCTATACACCATCAGGTCAGGAAGCCCTTTATCTTCTGGGTTCTGCTATACAGCTCATATGCTTAAAAGTATCTTTCTTCTGAGGCCACCTGTGTCTCCTCAGGTGTGTCAGAGCTCTGTCTTCAAAACTACAGAACAGGTGGGCGTAGTGGTATACAACTGTGATTCCAGTACTCGGGGAGTCAGAAGCAGGCTGATCTCTGTGAGTTCGAGGCCAGCCTGGTCTACAAATCAAGTCCAGGATAGAGAACCCCTGTCTTTAAAAAACAAACAAACAAAACCCAAACCAAACAAACAAACAAACAAAACCAAAAACTACATGATAGATAAGAAGTTTCCTATCAAGTGATGGGGTGTCCTGATGCTCACCCAGGATCATTTGGCTTCTGTTTCCTTGACCCCAGTGACCCCATGGTTCCTTCACATCCACAGACTGGAGTCCTTGCCAGGAGACAGTAAGAGCTACAGCCAGCCTAGCCCAGAAGAGAGCACACTGGACTTCAGGACCTCCTTTCTGGTTTTCCTTCCCTGAACCCTACTTTCCCTCTCCTTGACCAGGCTAGGATCTTCTCCACAGAGCCTCTTATTCCTTCGCCTTCCCTCCCAGAAGACCCAGGCTCGCCTGGCAGTGACATCTGTTCTGCATCTGGAATTCCATGTCTAGTTGCTATACCTCAGAGACATTGAAGCCGAAGTGAGTAGGAGGTGGGTGAAAGAGGATTCCATATCCTTGGACCAACCAAAAGGGAAGACACACACCTAAAGCTGCTAACGTCTCTTATGGGAGGAAGCGCAGAGACAGTGAACTTGTTACGTGGGCACCAAATCCCTAGGAAGAGTGGCTGGTCTGCCTCACAAAGAAGAGCCAGGAGACTGCTCTGGCCCCACCTGAGTTCCTAACTGCATAGTTGCTCAAGTTTCTCATGTGTATGGGCTCACGATAAAATTCTTTCTTTTGCAGATTGAGTTCCAGGACAGCCAGGACTACACAGAGAAACCCTATCTCAAAAAACAAAAACAAATAAATAAACAAAACAACAAAAAAGAGTCCCTATTAAAAGAAGGTTCTAGGGCCGAGAGATGGCTCAGCAGTTAAGAGCACTGAGTGCTTTTTCAGAGGACCAGGGTTCAATTCCCAGCATCCACAAAACATCTCACAAATGCCTGTAACTCCAGTTTCACTCAGATATACATGCAGGCAAAACACCAATGTACAATGTACATAAAATCTAAGACATATATATATATATAAAGCTTGTAGTGTTGTCCCGGGTGTCAAGCCTCTAGGATGGGCCTCCAGTGTCAAGGATGAGAAAGGGATGGAGGGTGGGGCTTTCCAGGCAAGGAAAAGGCTCCTATGTTCTCAGAGCTCGCTGTGTTCTCCAAGCCCCAGATTCTAACTCAAGCAGAAGGGGAAGCCCACTCCTTCATATGAGAAAAGAGCTTAGTTTCCTACCATTGCCCTCAGAAGGAAGTCTCGTTCCTATGAGCTCACAGCCACAGTCTCTGAGCCAAGAGCAATGTCAGGGGCCTAACTGGGCACTGGCATTGCCATCCCCAGTGACTGCCCTTCGCTCTGGCCCGTGTTGACTTTGTTGGGAAGACAGTTATCTCTGACTTTCTTCTCCCTCACTTCTTATAAAACCCATCGGTAGGGGCTGGAGGGATGGCTCAGTGGTTAAAAGCACTGGCTACTACAGAACCCAGAGGACCTGGGTTCAGTTCCGAGCACCCATATGGTGGCTCACAACCAACTGTAACTCCAGTTCCAGGGATCTGACACCATCAGCTGGCTTCCACAGGCACTGGGCACACACATGGGGCACAGACATATTTTCAGGCAAAACAGCCATAACAAAATTGCAAACAAACAGAAACCCATCTATCTATGCTCACGCACTGCTGATCCCACGCATGCTTCCATTCCACTAGCTGCCACCACTCTGTCTCCCGTACCACCAGCTCTTGCCCAGGACTGGAGCATCCTACCTAGCCTGAACTATCCGTTCTACACACTGGCTACAGCGAGCTAGACTGAAAACCTGCCCACACTGGGGCAGGAGAGTCTCGGGACAGAAGCCTTGCTTCCTCCTCAGCTTCCTCTCCTGACGCGGTAGTGGCCCACCCCTCCCCCACCTGCCCAACTCCCACCCCCACCCCACGCTCTAAACTCCAGCCAGATTTAGTTTGATGCAGTGATGTGAAGGAAATCGCCTCCCAGTGTTGGCACCCCCTGCTCTGAAAGACTCCTCCCTCTGCAGGGCTGGCTCTTCCTCGCTCCATCATTTTCCTCAGAACCTTTCCTGGTCTTCTGCAGAACCTGGCCAGTCCTGCCTGAGACTGACAGCCTAGGGCTAGGGCCTTCTTCACAACAGCCTGGGCGCCACGCACGTTAGCCTAGAGAGTGCTCAGCAAATACTGTGGAGGAACGGATGACCTCCCCTCTATAGGGCGTCCGTAGACTGCGGAGGTTTACACACCGGAGGAGGTTAAGCCAGGGCAAGAACGCTAGCTGCTGCAGCACTCAGGTGGCCGACAAGAAGAACCGCAAACGCCCGCTCCTCACAGTCCGTGCACGGGGAGCAGGGAGAGTCCAGTCTCCCAACTCTGTCCTCGGGGCCCCGGCCCGAGGCCTCAGAAGTATTTAATAAAGCGCGGGTGCGGTTGCCAGCCAGGATCCCGCGTTCCTGGAGCTCCGGGAAGAACAGGAGGAGGAGGGGAGGCGCAACTATTCCCTAATCCTTCGGGCTCCGCGAAGGCAGACACCTCTCTGACATTTCCCCGGCCGAGTTCACCTGACGACTCCGGGTGCTCCCCCCCCCCCCCGCGGCCCAGCCCCACGCACAGGCTTCCAGCCGGGTCCACGCTCTCCGGGGAGAGGGGCGTGTCCTGCGGGACGAGCTGGGGTCCGAGCTGTTCGCAGCTCTCTCCCACCGGCTGTTTTCCTGGAGATGGGCCTGGGGTTTGCCCGGCCGAGGCTCCTTCTCTCCCCCCACCCCGCCACTCCCGCCGCCCTCCCTGCCTCCCTCCCACGTGGCCTGGCCCAGTCTCTCTGGAAAGCCGCAGCAGCTGGAGAGAAATCCCCCTCCCCACCCCCACTTCCAAGTCCCTCCCCGACTCTCCCCGGACACATCCTCAACTCCCCCCTCGGCGGAGGAGGCAAGAAGTAATCGAACAAAGCGGGCAGCCCATCCCCCTCCCGAACCTACCACCTAACCTCCCTTGGGCCGCCCCCCCCCAAAAAAAAACCGCACACCCCACCGAGAGTGAGGGAGGCCGGGGCTGTGGGAGCAGCCCGGGCACACACACGCCTAGACGCTTCGCGACCCTTTCTCCGGTGTGGACTATCTGTGGTCTTTACCCCTGACCCCACCCGACACTAGGACCGGGGTCCTGGAGGGGTCTTGCTGACCTCGTCCACGCTTCCCGGCCCGCCCTTGGGGGTGGGCAGCAGTGACACGCGTCCCGTCCAGAGAGCGAGTGCTGGGCGCGTTCACCAAAGCAACTGGTTTCCTGCCCTTCCCCCCC
>NW_026585691.1:2665976-2674161 GCF_907164565.1 Psammomys obesus | reverse complement strand
CAGGGGGCCGGCGCGGGGGCCCGGGCCGCGGCCGGCTCGCCCGCCCCTCCATCGCCATCTTGGGCGAGCGGCCCACGCGGGGGCGCCCCGCCAGGGTGGCCACCCCGCGCCCTGGAGGCCCCGGCGCCCGCGCGCCACCAGCCTGAAGGCGGGAGCCTCCCGCTCTCCCGGGCACCTCCGCCTCCTCTCTGCTCATCTTGCACCTGAGCCTCTCGGCCTGTTCCCTGCCCTTGTCCTGACCCTACCTCGGGGTCTCCTCCACCTCTGTTCCAGTCCCAGCGGAGGGCCGGTTCACGGAGCCCTGTCCTTTGCCAGCTCACACCCTGACCCGAATCCTGCTTAGCTGCTCCACGGGCGGCACCAACAGACCCACTGAGGACACCACAGTTCCTTGTCCCCGCTACCTCGGCCACGCCAAGCTGAGGGACTCTCGGCTTCCTTTCCTCCTCATCAGTAGCCGACCCAGTGTGTACCGTGTTCGGCCTCCGTGAGCCACTGAGACTTGCTTGCTCCCATTTTACAGACCTGCAAACTGGGAACCCTGGGAACCGGGTGGAGGAGAGCTCTCTAATGACAGGGGTCAGCGCAGCGGGTCTTCCAGCCTCGCACTCCGATTGGGTCACTTTCATTTTCAGGCCTCTTCTCCACAGCCTCTGACTGACCTAGCCAGGTTAGTTGGCTCAGTGTCTAAAGCTGGGAAATCAACGATAGTCCTGGTCCTCAGGCTGGGTTGGGGCAGGAGTGCACACAGATTGGCTATTTAAAATGCCGTGTTTGGGGCCTGAGAGATGGCTCAGGGGCTAAAATGCTTATCGCCTTTGCAGAAGACCTAGGTTTGGGTTCCGGCACCCACTCTGGCCGCTCGCATCAGTCTGTAACTCTAGCTCCACAAGTCTGACACCTCTGGACCCTGCGGCACCTGCACCGACAAGCAGACACACACTTACATATGATTTAAAATAAATGAATCATGAAAACACACACACACTTGAACCTGGAGAGATGGCTCTAGAGTGCTTACAGAGGACCTGGGTTCTGGTCCCAGCCCCCACATCTGTAACTCCAGTGCCAGCAGATCCGATGCCTCCTTTTGGTCTTTGTAGGAGCTTGCATGCACATGATGCATACAAATTCATGCAAGTACACACACACACACATAAAAAAAAAAAAAATTAAGCCAGGCGTGGTGGCACACGCCTGTAATCCCAGCTCTCAGGCGGCAGAGGCAGGCAGATCCCTGTAAAGTCAAGGTCCTGCCTGGTCTACAAATCCAGTCCAGGATAGCCAGGGTTATTACACAGAGAAACCCTGTCTCAAAAACCAGTATACGGCACAGCTTGGTGGCACACACCTGTAATCCCAGCACTCTGGGAGACAGAGGCAGGAGGATCTACAAAGTGAGTCCAGGACAGCTAAGGCTAAACAGAAGAACCCTGTCTCAGAAAACAAAACAAAACAATACATACATACATATATACATTTTTTTAAGAAAATGCTACATTCTTCCTTTTTTTTTTTTTTTTTTAATCTATTGGTAGTTCCATGACTTAGAACCACTTAGATTTTGGCTCCTATGCTGTCAATTAGCCCTTCCTATGACTGTATTTTTGGGGGAGGGAGAGATCAGTTCCTTGTACCCTCAAACCCATTGTGTAGTCAGAGATGACCTTGAACCTCTGATCCTCTTGCCTCTGCCTCTAGAGTGCTGAGATAATAGGTGTACACCACCATGATGAGTGCCGGGGACCGAACCCCAGGCTTCACAGACGTTAAGTGAGCGCTCAGCCAACTGAGCAGTCCCACTATGTCTGTACTTTGCAGATCTAATGGAACCATTTCCTGTTTAGCCTCATTTTATTCCGGAGTTGTCATCAGCATTTGACCTGGTGGATGCCTCTTCCTTGAAGCCGAGTGATCTCCTAGTCCTCAGGCTTTGACGGGCTCTCGTCTTTATACTAGCGTTGCTGAATGGATGCCTCCAGCCGGAACCATCTCCCTAGACTTGCCTTTCCAGCTCCCTGCTCAACAGTTTACATCCCCAGCTTCCCATCCCTCCTGTCCCTTCCAGAATTCGCTGTCTCAGTTCCTAGCACCAATATCCTTCCTGTAGCTGAGATCTAATTTTTTGAATTATTAATTATTACTATATATATGGATGATACATGTGTGTAATTTGTGTGTGGATCAGGCCTGATTGCTACAGCACAGCCTGGAGGTTAGAGGTTTGGAATTTCGCTTCACCTTTTACATGGGTTCTAGGAGCCATAGCCTTAGCTCCTCAGGCTTTGCACACCAGGCACCTTTAGCCGCTGAGCTACCCCCCTTGAGCCTTGCTGCTCAAACCTAAGCAAAACCACACATTCACCTTTGACCCCTCTTCACCTGATTTTCCTTCCTACCATGCTCACCCTCCTCACCCCTCACCTGAATTGTTGCTCCTCAATATGTGGCTTTTGTTTCTGCCTTCCCCCTCTCAGTGCTTTACAGCCAGTGAGTTCCTATCAAGACATCCTGCACAGCCCTGCTCAAATCTCACCAGTGGCTACCATCTCAGAGAGGGAAAACAAAGTCCTGTCTCTGACCCCCCTTTTGACACTATCCTGCTTGCTCACCCCCTCCCAGCAGCACTAAATCCTTCCCTTCCAGCCTCAAGACCTTTGTCCAGGACGTGGGGGGCAGGGGGCTGTTACTTAGAAACAGAGTTCTTGCCTAATATACACAAAGGCTCTAAGTTCAATCCTCATCCTTTCTCAATGATGAAATGAAAGTGAAGAAAAAAGAAGAGGAGGAAGAGGAGAGGCAGAAGGAGCAATGAGGAGGAGGAAGGAGAGGAGAGGAAAAATGATGAACTTTGCCTAGTCAGCACAAGTTGAGGTCAACTCTTCCATATTACATATCGGCAGGAAGTCTTCCAGGAGCTGAGGATGTAGATCAGTTGTTGGAGAAACCCTGGGTTCAGCCTCCAGCACTGCATGGACATACATGCCTGTAATTGAAGCACTTGAAAAGCAGAAGCCAAAGGATCAAAAGTTCAGTGCTATCCTCAGCTACATGAGGAGTTCAAGCCCAGGCTGGACTATGTGACACCCTGTCTCAAAAATAAAATAAAATATGTCTTACAACCGCCCCCCTTCCTGTTCTTCCAGCTTTTGTTTTATTTTGTTTTCATTTTTAAAAATTATATTTATCAAGCCAGGTGTTGGTGGTGCACACCTTTAATCCCAGCATTTGGGAGGCAGAGGCAGGAAGATTTCTGAGTTTTGAGGCCAGCCAGGTCTACAGAGCAAGTTCCAGGATGGTCAGGAGTACACAGAGATACCAGGTCTCAAAAAACAAACAAAACAAAAGCAAACAAAAAATTATCTATCTATCTATCTATCTATCTATCTATCTATCTATCTATCTATCTGTCTGGCTGTCTATCTATCTATCTGTCTGTCTAAGCATTCGACAGAGCACATGTGACAGTCAGAGGACAAGTTTCAGGAGTCAGTTTTTTCCTTCCACTTTGTGGGTCCCAAGGTCACCAGAGGTTTGGCAGCAGTCACCTTTACTAACTGACCATCCCACTGGCTTCCTACATCGTTCTCCTCACACTTCATGCTTTCTAACATGCTCTACATTTTACTTAGCCTTTTTTTTTTTTTTTCTTCAATACAGGGTTTTTCTGTGTAGCACTGGCTATCCTGGACTCGATCTGTAGACCAGGCTGACCTCGAACTCACAGAGCTCCTCCTGCCTCTGCCTCCTCAGTGCTGGGATTACAGGTGTGGGGCACCATACCTGACTCATTTTATTGTCTTACTTAGTCTGAGCTCCCACACCCTGCTGTCCATTTGCGCTTCATTTGCTTGCTAGGTTCACTGCTGACCTCTCAGCATGAGTTCTAGAGCTTTGAAAAGTGTTGGGTAAAAGGGACGACAGGATACTGAGAGGTACTGGGGGGGGTGAGCTGTGGGGGAAGACATCAGAGCTGTTGCTGCCTGCTCTGGATGTCTGTCCGGGATCTTGACAACATAAGGAAGGTGGAGCTGGCAGAAGTAGCAGGGCACAGACCTCTGGAGATCAGCAAGCTGCAGAGCACAGAGAGCGTTGCCAGCAGTGGCAATTCGGGCCTAGAAAGTGGCTGAGAGGTTAAGAGCACTTGCTGCTGTTCCAGAGGACCTGAGTTCAGTTCCCAGCATAGAAGTAATCAAGCAGCTCATAACCTGTGGGTAATTTCAGCTCCAGGAGATCCAGCCCTCTTCTGTTCTCCAAAAAGTACCTGCACGTGCGCACGCACACACACACACACCATAAAATAAACACAGGGAGAGAGGTATCAGATCCGCTGTTGTCTGCACATGTACCACAGCTCTAGATGGGAACACAGAGCTGAGAAAGGTTCCTGCCTGCCCCTGGTGTGCTTGAGAGTGCAATTATAATTCTCAGTGGTGCATCGGTTTGGACTGGAAGCAGGTAGTCAGGACACCGATGCCTGACATGGTAAGACAGTGAGGGTTTACCAGAAAAACCTAGTAAGCAGAACCCAGGAAGTATGAACTGAGCAGAGCCTCAGGAGCAGGGGGAGGCCAACAGAGAGTCCGGGCTGGGTAGGCGGCCTTGCCTCTTCCCAAAGCAGTTGAAGAGTTAGCTGTGGAATCAAAGTGTGAACAAGTGGTCACTGTCTAAAGGCCATCAAGCCGTCAAAAGGGTCAGCTAACTTTCCTCTATGCCAATCTCAGCACCCGGGGTCCAGCTCAGGGGTGGGGTGTGTGCTAGCATACGCAGAGCCCAGGTTCAACCCCAGCATCGGAAAGTAAAAAGGGAAAGTAAAAATGCATTACCCCTTAAACTGTAGATCAGCGGTCCCCAACCTTCCTAACGCTGGGACCCTCTGTCCCAGCTCCTCCTGTTGTGCTGACCCACCAGCCATAAAATTATTTCTGTTGCTACCTAATAACTCTAATTTTGCTGCTGCTATGAATTGTTATGTAAACATCTGTGTTCTCTGATGGTCTTAGGCGACCTCTGTAAAAGTCGTTAGCCTTCCAAAGGGGTCGCAACCCACAGGTTGAGAACCACTGCTCCAGACTGAGAGGAGAGGAGGGTGGCCCCCCAAGAATGACAGGTCAGGTCGCGGCAAGGGCCTTCACCCGCTGAGCCATCTCTGCCCTCCCCCCATTTTATCTACTTATTCTTTTAAATACTGAAAACATTTCTCTACTATAATTCCTTTTCTTTTAACAGTGTAGGAAGCTTGCAGCTGTCAGCTGCTTCTGTGCAATTTCAGGTGTGGTTGGGAACTCGGGAGCTCTGAGGGAGCCATTTGTGTGGTGACCTCAGAGGTAAAGTACATGTGAACTTTACTGTGAAGGGACCCTCTAAAATGAGCCTCATGGCTTTTGCTTCAGCAGACTTTGTGGCTGCTGCCCGCGCTCGGCATGGTCTTCACGGCTCCTGACGCCAGTGCATGCTTTCTTTAACGGCAAGTTTATGACCATCAGTAGATGTGAGTTAACACGGCGTCAGGCCCTTCATAGCCACCATGGGTTCCTCCTTTCCACCACTACATTCTTAGAAACGCCCACTTTGATCCCACACGAGCTTGAATGGTTCCCAGGGTAAGGAGCTGCCTCAGCCGGGTATCCTCCGGCCTCAGTAGGAAGCAGGTAGAGTTCTCTCTCAGGGGTACTTTTCAATCAATAAAACAAAACATTCTATTACTCTCAAATGGCCTCGTAGAATGCTTCCAAGAATGTGAGGAATGTTCCAAAGGCCTTTGAAGCGCACTGCTATGGAAAGAGGGAATGAAAGCACAGAGAAGTGAACTCATTTGCTTCAGGGCACACAGCAGGTAATGGATCAGAGAGTAAACGGTGGCTCTCCAGTCAAAGTCCACCATTCACAGTGCTTCCTCCTGCCTCTGAGGGGGCCACTCAGCACTCCACTCACCCTCTGCACGGACCTCTGTTTACACTTCTGTCCCCACTGCTAGACTGAGAGCTGAGAGAGAATGAGAGTGAGCGAGCAAGAGAGAACAAGAGAGAGGGAAGGAGGAAGGGAGAGATCGAATTTTTTTGTGGGGTGGGGGGAGGAAAGGGGGTTGAGACAGGGTTTCTCTGTGTAGCTCTGGCTGCCCTGGAACTCACTCTATAAACCAGGCTGGCCTGGAACTCAGAGATCTGCCTGACTCTGCCTTGAAAGTGCTGGGAATAAAGGCATGCACCACCACTGCCCATTGGAAGTATATCTTAAAAATCATGAAAATATAATATTTGCTTGAGTTCCTTCGGAGCTTGAGTTCCTGCTCCGTGCAAAAAGCAGGATAGGTCTTGGAGATGAATCTTCTCACCCAAGGGAGAATGGGGGAGCATGGGAAACAGAAGGTAACTCTGGTGGTGCTAGCTCACACCCAGCAGCTGTGACTCTGAGCGACCCCTCCGCCTCCCTCGCTGGGGCGGTCCGCACTTAACATGGGTTTTCCAGACTTGTTCTGTGAGCCGCTGCGAGGCCAAATTGGAGTGCAGGAGGTGGTGCTTGGCCGATTTGTGAAGCCGAAGTTGGCTGTCTGCCATCCTTCTGACCCCATCCCTTCACAGCTGCCAGTGGGAGCTGCTTGCTCTCCAGGACCTGCAAGTAAGGCACAGCCACTGGGAGATGACAGATGCTGGGTGGGGGAAGGACCATGACTCAGCCTCTGGGATCTTGAGAGGCAGGTTCTGGGCCATGAGCAAGACAGGGCTCCAGAAGCTTTGATCCTGGTGGCAGGACTCTGCCTGACCCACAGGCCAAAGGTTCAGTGTGGTGCATGCTTTGAACCAAGCATCTCTAACGGTAGGGCCAGTGGTAGGAAGGACACATGCTACCAAGTGAGCCAGCCACCGTCATCCTCTTTGTACTAGCTGCTGAGGGGTATGCTGAGTTCCCATGTGGACACGTGAAGGTCAGAGGACAAACTCGGGGGTCAGTCAAATTTTCTGCTTTGTTTGACACAGGGTCCCTTTTTGTTCACCAAAGCACACGGCAGGTGGGGTCCAGTCTCAGCTTCCCATCTCAGCTGCATCTGGTTCTGGGCCCTCAGGTTCTCTTGGCAAGTGCTTCCTCCAGTGAGCCAGTGCCGCAGTCCGGACAGGTTTCGTTTGATCTTCACAGTATAATAGGGACATTGGTTAGGTGTATTATTCTCCCAGGCTGGCTTTATTTATTTATCCCCAAGGAAATATGTTGAAACCAGAAGCTGTAGGACTTTTTCAAGCTCACAGTGCAAAACTGGGATGCTAAACTTGATCTCATTGGCTCATCAGGAAACAACTTGAGGTGAGCTGTTATTCTAAGCCTGGCTCATGCAGATGGATTCATGGATCTGACTGTCAGAAGACTCTTCGGCTTTGTATGACAGGTGAGCTCTCTGTCATTGAGCACACAGATGTGTTCATGGGTTAAAACAATAATTAAGGGCCTGTGATATGGACACTTCATGTCAAGCCGGAGCGCCCAAGTTTGATCTCAGGACCCACATAATAGAAGAGAACTGACTCCTGCAAGCTGCCCTTTGACCTCCACATGCTAGCCATGGCATATGTGTAGAGACACACAAACTAAAATAGATAAGTATATACATAAATATAAAAATAAAATAATGGTTAAACCAGGCATGGCAGTGCAGGCCTATACTTTTGACAGGGGATGAAGGCAGGAGAGTTGGAAGTTCAAGGTCATCCTTGGCAATGTAAAAAAAAAAAAAAGTTTAAAATGTTCATACGTCTAAAGTGATTTAGAGAGCCAGGCACTCAGGGAAGTAGAGGCTAGCGGATTGTTGTGAGTTCAAAGCCAGCCTGGTCTACAAGGGGAGTCCAGGACAGCCAAGGCTACACAGAGAAACCCTGTCTCAAAAACCAAAAACAAAACAAAGCAAAAGTGACTCAGAACTTCAATACAATCTGTCAAAAAACAAATGTTAGGGCTGAAGAGATGGTTCCACAGTTAAGAAACCTAGCAGGGCAGTGGTGGTGTAAGCTTTAATCCCATCACTCAGGAGGCAGAGGCAGGTGGATCTCTGAATTTGAGGGCAGCCTGGTCTATAGAGAGAATTCTAGGATACCCAAGACTGCACGGAGAAACCATGTGTTGAAAAAAAATGAAAAAGAAAGAAAGAAAAGGAAGGAAGGAAGGAAGGAAGGAAGGAAGGAAGGAAGGAAGGAAG
>NW_026585691.1:2663667-2665966 GCF_907164565.1 Psammomys obesus | reverse complement strand
AAGGAAGGAAGGAAGGAAGGAAGGAAGGAAGGAAGGAAGGAAGGAAGGAAGAAGGAAGGAAGGAAGAAACCTATTGTTTTTCCAACCTGGGTTCAACTCCCGGTATCCACATGGTAGTTCACAACCATCTGCAGCTCTGGTCCCCAGGGATCCAGTGCCCTCTTCTGACCTCGAAGTGCACCGTGCATGCATTTGATACACAGATATACAAATTACTCATACACATAAAACATTCAAATAAGTACATCTAAAGTCATTCTAAAACAATACTAAAATTCATATGGAAACACAAAGGACCCTGAAGAACTAAAGCAGCCATGAGCAAAAATGACACATCTGGAGTGATGGTGTATGCCATGAGGTGGGTGCTGGGACTCAGACCCACGGGTTTTGGAAGAGCAGCATGCTCTTAACCCGAGCCTTCTCTCTAACCTCTGTGCTGAAATGTTTAAGCTTGTGCTTGATCTTGTTTACATAAAATCAGCTGTGTGAATTCCTGAGTGCAACCATACTCCATGTCCGGAAGACAGCATTTCACGGCTCTTACATTCTTTCTGTCTCTCTTCCGAAATGATCCCTGAGCCTTGAAGAGAGGAGGTTTGATGCAGAAGTTACACTTAGGAATGGACACCCGGACACTTGGTCTCAGTGCTTTGACCAGTTCTCCGCTCTAAGCACTACCCACTGCAGAGAAGTCCCTCTGGCAACTCGGAGAGGAGCTCACACCTTTGGGTGTATGAGATATTTAGAAGGCAGTTTGACAACATTGCCGTTTAGTAAAATAACAACAGTAGATTTCTTCCTAGGGTTTAGGGACATAGTTTTTGGAACATGGTTTTGCCGCATAGCTCAGACTGGCCTCAAACTCACTTTCCCCCTACCTCAGCTTCCCAAGTGCTGATATTACAGGTGCACAGAACCTTGCTTGGCTAACTGTGTGTGTGTGTGTGTGTGTGTGTGTGTGTGTGTGTGTGATTGTCACTGGGCATGTGCACATGTGTGTGTTTGCATTATGTGTGTAGGCACTCGTGTCACAGGGACTGTGTAGAGGTCAGGGGAAATCCCTGTGGGCTCAGTTCTTCTCCTTACATCTTTACATGGTTCTGGAGCTTGAAGTCAGCTCTCCAGGTTTGTGCAGCAAGCAGCTTCATCAGCCAAGACGGGGTCTCTAAAAGGCAGGGTCTCTCTCTGAACTGCCTGGCTTCTCACGCGTGTGCTGGGGATTTGAACTTAGGTCTTCATGCTCACACAGCAAACACTCTACTCTTTGAAGCAGCTCTCCAGCTCAGTGTTTGGGTTTTTCCACGGGTGAGAGCACAGCTGCTCAGGACGGAGGAGGGCTGGAAACCCAGAGCCCTTGCTCTCTGCAGTCCACCCACACTCCTTCACTTTGGCAAATGGCTCTGCTGAGATATGGCTTTATTTCTTTTTATGTCTGAGTGTTTTTCGCCTACAGGTATGTCTGTGCAGTATGTGCATGTCTAGTATGTGAAGCTAGGAGAGAGTGTCAATAGCCTGGAGCTGGAGTTACAGACAATTGTGAGCTGCCACATGGGTGCTGGGAATTGAACCCAGATCCTCTGGAAGAGCAGCCATTGCTCTTAACCACTGGACCAATATCTCCAGCCCTACAGATGCACTCTCCTTCCTCTCTCCTTCTCCCTCCTTCTCTCCTTCTCCCTATCCTGGCATGGTTGAGGTGTAATCATTTCACAGCTTCAGCTCCCCTATGAAGCAGCAGATTGGCCAATTTCAAAGAACCCAAGCAAGCTCGTGTCTAGGGAGAGAAGGACGTCTTCAGCTGGTCTGCCTCAGAGGCTTTTTACTTTAGCTGTGCGTTAAGGTCACTTGGGGAGTTTATAGAAATTAAATGATGGCAGGACCCTCCTCTTGGTTTTGATGTAATCGATCCCAGGAAGAACTCAGACATCCATGTTTTTAAAAGCTCCCCAGGCAACTGTTAGAGCAAGTGGGCAGAGGAAAGCAGGCTTCTTGGCTTAAGGCCTCCGTGGGCCATAATGAGGAAGGACCCCAGTGATCTGTTCTGCTGAGCTCGGTGTCTGCTCTGCTAACCCTGTGCTATTCTGGCTGCTATGGCGAGGCTGTGTTGAGATTAGATATTGTAACGCCTCCAGCTTTGCTCTTTTTGTTCAACTGCTTTGGTTGTGCGTGTGTGTGTGTGTGTGTGCGTGCGCGCATGTCTGTGTTTGAGGAGGTTAGAGGTCAACCTTAGGTCTTCCTCCAGAAAGATCGTGTGTGTGTGTGTGTGTGTGTGTGTGTGTGTGTGTGTGTGTGTGTG